>NW_010294577.1:0-438 GCF_000700745.2 Antrostomus carolinensis
CTCCTATACTTGTCATAGCGCCAATCGGGCATAACTTTTCTTGCATTAGAAGCTCAAAATGGGGATGGCTCTTGCATCACAGAGGTTTCCAGTCGGTCGTCTTTCATGATGGCATTGCTGTCGGCGTCATCAGTGCAGGTCTTGAGCTGTCCGTTTTGCCTGGAACCCTTTTGCTGGGCCTTACTTCCCGCATCCTTGCGTTCTTCGGTCTTAGCCAGGGTACATCCGTCCATCTCAGTTTTGACCGTAACTTCTTGTCAGGGATTGTGACGTTTTGACTCTTTCTCTGGGGCCGCCTTTGGACCTCCTCGCCTCACGCTTGTGGCCCCGTAGGTCTCGCTATCTGACAGCATCTGCAGTCTGGGAGTTGATTTTCTTGCCACGAGTTTTCTCTTATCTCTGTGTCGCATCCTCTGTGTTTTTTATGTGCTGTGTCAG
>NW_010294578.1:0-17053 GCF_000700745.2 Antrostomus carolinensis
CCAACCCAAACCATTCTATGATTCTAAGTCAACATTTTCCAACAGAAAACATTTTCCATCAGAAAGCTCACAGCCAGCTCCAACATTGAGATTTCAGTAGCACTAAGCTTTTAAGTGCTTCATATTTCTGCATATCAGAGGCGTCAGGCAGGCACTCAGAAAACGAGGACCATAAAAGCAATGATCACCTCTGACACGGCTGGAGTGACTTATCTGGCACGACACAGGCCCCCCGTAGCAGTCATATCAATCACCTCCTCGGGGCAGCATTTTTTTTTCCTCCGAAACATCAATACTAGCTAACATTGTTTTAAACACTGTCATCCATTTCAGTCAATCTTAGTCTTCATAATTTCAGTCTCTTTCTATTGGGAAATTTGGAGTTTATTTCATAGTATGAAGTGTCAAGAGAACAACTGCATCAAGGCACAACATTCTGTCCCTTGCCACTTACATTTGTCTGCCTGAGAAATATGTGCAGTAGCAGAATATACACATCCACCCAAGCAAGAGAGCAAGTAACATTTCTGATGCACCATCACATACTAAGCATCGCTTAAACATATTAAAAAGTTTAACATTCAAAATCTCTGCATGACCAGAGATTGGATTTTTAGGTATTTTGATCTTGCTACCCAACCTTCTACTTATTTTTTTTCCTCCTTCATAACATTTGGATTATTTAGATAAAATCTTAATGGGTAAAGCTACTGCTTTTCTAGCTTATCCGTGCAATTACCTTAACTCATTCATATGCAATAATCTCACAAAGAGCTTATACTTTACACTTTTATCAGCCAGAAAGCATACTGGAATTAACATATGGTATCTCTCTCTATTCACTTTATACTGATTCCAAATACTCAGGGGCAAGTTGTTAGCAGACAGAGAGTAAAACAAGTGCACAGCATTGATGCCAAGCCCTAAATAGAAAAGGGTGTGAACAAGCCCCACATTGTTGTTGAGCAACAGGGGACAACTCAGAGCCCTCTCCTCAGAGAGACCCTGTGGCAGCACCCTGAGCAAAAGAATTTGCAAAGTTTAGAGGGAATTTCTGGGAGCTGCTCAGTATGGTAAGTCCTGGATCAAACCAATACATTCCGCTAAAAGCACAGACCAAGCAATGGTAACATCTCTAAAGTTCACAAACGCTATCCCACATGTGGAAAATGGGATTGTGTTTAATCTGTGGTGTATGTTGTTGGATGTGTGTGGATTACATGACCTTCCCCAGCCCTTTCTTGCCCTATCTGCCTTTCTATTACATTTTCAAGTGTCCCATCATTCCTTGCTCCTGGCTCAGGCTAGACCTCAGGGCAATAGGAACAGGCAATCTGTTTTCCCCAATGTACTTCTCTTTCTCCTTCTAGCAAGGTTTTATGTCATATACAGGGATTTTTTTTTCCCCCGTCAGTGTAGAAGGTGTTAGCTCAGCTGTAGTGTTAATTTTACTTGGGCCAGAAGACATGATTAATTATTTTGTTTATTCTCTTTAATCTTAATGTTGTGTGTTAACAGCTCCAACTCCTACTTGGTCTGGCAGAAAAAAAAATCAACTCTTATTTTAGCTATTATACACATATATATACACACCTGCCTTATAAAAAGGCTGAAAAGCAGACTCTTGTTCTGTCTCCACATACACCATATGCACACACAAATAGGATCACATATCAGTTCTTTACATCCTGTCCTCATGGAATAGGAGACTTAGCCTAATGACTATTTGCAGAGCCTTTTTCAGAGAGATGAACTGCCATTTCCAATGAAATCACAGCCAAAATAACCTGCTGCTGGGAGAAATCTTTTAAAGGATTCTGGCTATGCAAAATTACTGCAGATTATTATTATAAATAAGATCTGATCTGTATAAACCCTATGTCATTCTTGGCATATACCCATGAAGTCCATGGACAATCCTAAGAAAAGGTTTGCCTTGAAAAAGAAAAGGTCATTTTTCCTACATTAGAAGAGAATTTTAAATGGTGGGACACATTCCAATAATAGGTCTGAGAAGAAAATATGAAAGCTGCAATCCTATGATCAGAGTGATAATGTTTTTGGTCCCTGATTAAAGAGAAATATCCAGCTTTGATGTACTCTTTGTAGTCAAGGAGTCATAATGAATAAGTAACAAATATCAAGAAATTAGTCTGGGAGAAATACTGAAATTAACTTTCTCAGATGACCACTTCAAGTCAGACCTACACTGTATTATCCATATCAGTGATCGAGACCTTAATGACAGATCAGACTTGCTGGCAACATGAACAAATTTACATCACAGCTAAGAACTGGGACCTAAAATGGTGCAAAAATGTAGGAAGGGCAGTTATCTTTCAGGACAGAGGAAGATGAAGACTGTGTCTTGCTGTTGAAGAAATATGTAAAAATATTGTAGGTGACATGGATCCAGAGTGTTTTGGATGGATAGCGTGAGGAGTCGTTCATTTACATAGCTGACCACTGCAGTGTGGGAGATAAATCAGAATTAGACATCCTTGTTTGAGACAGAGGACAGGGAAATTCATCTATTATAGAAACAACATCAAGAGACCAAAGTGGTCTCCCCGCTTCATGTTCCCATGCAGCTGCTGTACCAATAGTGTAGAGATAAGAAGGATTATCATGAAAAGCAGTAGGCTGACCCTTGTTTCAGCACTGCTCATGCCAAAATGCCTCTGTTCTCTTTACACTGGGTAAGAAGGGTTGGGATAAGTGTCATGCCAAGACACACTTCACTCTCCTATATATTTATGCTGTGTGTATGCATTGCTTTCCTGACACCAGAGCAATAGGAGCTGTGTAACTTCCAGCTTGTAATATGATGGGGGTCTTGCAGTAGACCTGTGCTTTGGATCTGGTTGTCCTGCAGTCAGAATAAAAAGAAGAAAAAATAAGGGCTTATCGTATGGAGCAGTTCATGTGAAAGAAGGCAATTGAGATAGGGAAGAGGAAAGCACAGAGCCTGTGCTCCTTGGAGCAAACCCAACTGATATGAGCGCTCTCAGGAGCACGTTTTGGGTGAGCAGAGCTCGGGTTAAAATGACATTAGTGACACTTTTCTTTACATCAGCAAGATGTGCTGTAGTTTCATTTTGAACATAACAAACTATTTGGCCTAGAGAAAGAGGCAAATTTTTCTAAAAGTTGAAATATTTCATTTCAATGTCTTTGCAAATGAAATTACTTGATGCCTCCCATTTCCAAGATATTTCATTTTAAGTTGAAGAGGAGTTAAGTCTGACTCTCAATTATTATCAGTCTTTCTTTTTTATTTTAGAGATTATATTTCTCTGGAAAAACTTAAGGGTTTCATTTTAGATTGAAATAAGTCACTTTTCCTCACTGGACCAGTGAATTGCAAATTATCTACTTAATAAATTTTCCATGTGCTGGTAACATCTGTTCAACAGTTGCCTTTTTCAAAATTTACTACAGCACAGTATTATAGCCGTGTCTTTCTGTCCCTCCTACATGCAATCTTTTCCTTTCTGCTTTGCTCTGGGTGCTGTCTGTACTCATATTATTGCAACAGAAAAATGTAGAACATTAACATCTGTTAATCCTTTTATACCTCAAGTCTCCACATGTTTGGCCAGCTCTGCTTTTCATTGTGCCTGGCTGTCTCTGGAATAGCCTCACAATTCCAGATACAGCAAAATAACCCAAAGTGTAGCCTGGCCCAAACATACTGCTGGAAGGTTATTTTAGAATTAAAATAATTCAATGGTTTAAATGTGTTTGCTAGATCCCTGGGAGCAAACTTTTATCCCAGTTTGTAGGGATTTAGCCATTCAGTTAATATTGAGCCATGCTACTGAATCTACATGTTCTGTTAGGAAATAACCTAGATTTTGATGTTTTCCTTTACACTTGCTTCAGCAAATAATAGAAAGGATGAAATGAAACTTGTCCTTAGCCTACAGTTACAGTGGCATGACAGAGAAGGAATGAGAGGCTTAAAAATAGCCAGCAAAGATCTTCACAGTAAATTTGGACACTGGCTTTTCTTTCACACCATGCTTGAAAGTAATACATGGGGTAAAATAGAGAAATGCAGTTCCTGCCAAAAGGTTAAGTTGGAGGTAGGTGGGTAAATGGTGAGGGCTGAACTGAAAAAGGGAAAAATATCTGCATCTCAGTCCTGCAATCCCAGTGTGATTCACCTTGGCAGGCCTGGACATCAGGTCTTCTGGTGTTCATCAAACACAAACACAGACCTGTCTGCAACATGCTTTGAATGAGAGACAATAAGCCTTGTACTGCATACTTCTGTTGATGAAAAGATTATTTTTGGACTTCTCAGACCAAAACATGACCAGCTGCAGAATCAATCTAGCTAATGCAAAGGACTCCAAGAAAAATAACCCAAACCCTAAACTAAAAAAAAAAAAAAAAAAAAAAGGCAAAAAAAAAAAAAAATATTGTTCAACATCATTTTTTCAAAAGAAACAGGATTAATTAAGAATCAGGTAGGTAAGGAAGTTCTTTGAGAGGCACCATGATGCTGCTTTTGACCACCTTTTGTCTCAATCAGTAAATAATTCTGAACTTTATCCACAACAAATGTGATTTTAAGTGTAAAGGTTACTTAAATAGCATGCAGTGAGAGTCCAGTAAGGACATTTACTCATACTGCAGGGCAGAATACAGTACCTGGCCCACCTCTAAAACAAATGCACTTATCCAAAGCAGTTCAGCTTTGAGAGTCCATAAGGAGCAATTTTCTTGGCTGCACAATATGCGGACCAGAAAGGCAGGAGAGCAGGACCCAACACAACTAGGAGGCTGAGCAGAGAGGTTCCTGAATTCCCACAATGAGACTGGAGGAAGTCACAGCAGGTAAAATTTGTCCTTCAGGGACTTTGCATCTATCTCCCCCCAATTCAGAAATCTCATTTGTGAAACCCTCTCCCACAGCCAATGCCTCTGCCAGAAACTCTCTTGCCTAGAAAAAAAGGAGGCATTCTCCATCTCATTATAGTCAATAAGCAGAGGTTGGGGCAAAGAAGGAACTGGTTTCAATATCCCACTCCCTGGTTTCTGCTCCACAAGGATACTATGAGGCAGCAGAACATTTTGGTATCAGACCTGTAGATTTTCTTAATGAAATTATGTGTTTTATAAATATAATTAAATATGCATTGGTGCAAAGAAAAATAAAAGGAAGGGAAACAGTTTTGGAAGCTGGAAAAGTTGGCATGTTCTTATTTATAGTTAACATAACTGTACAAAAAAGAGCAGGTTCACTGGGAGGGGGATCTGCCACAGGATACCCAAGTACTTAGGCCATTGCCTCAGTTTCAAATCAGGGAAAACTATCCAGCCCCAAATCTGCTAGCAGAGCCCAAACCCAGCAGAAGATGCCTATAAGTCACTCCCCCTCATTCACCTGGTTATCTTTCATTGCTCTTCAGCCAGGTCTATTCTGCAAACTGTCCTCCCAGCACATCCAGTGCCTCTCTGAGCATACCCACTGCTTGCAAACAATATTTATACAACTCAATTCAACATCTAAAAAGGCTAAAAAAGGTTAATGAGAGCCTCATTTCTGAATGCAGTAAGAAGAACATTGTGGAGGATTAAAAATAGCCTTCTTGAGGTCACCTATGAATAAATGTGAACAGGTGTAAGGTCTGCACAGCAGCATGTGGCACCATCACTTCTCACAGTCTATCACAGGCAAACCTCTCCTTATTAATGGGCTGACAGGCGTGTTATTCAACCTGCGGGGTTAAAATCTTCATTACATTTCTGTAATATTCCACCCACACGGTGGATACTGTCGGAGATGCAATAGTCAGACTCACATGTGGGCCCACAGCTGACTTGTGGACTCATTTGGAGATGTAGGTCCACAGTGTGTCTTCTGAAGTGGGATATACCTCCTTTATTGGGAGCTAAACCTTCTCTGAACTGGGTTAACAGTAGAAAACAATAGAAATATGCTGCTAGGGCTTCCATGCTAAGTTTCAGCTATACGTGCTCTTGCAGGATATTAGCAGATGCCAGGTGGATCTACCTCTACAGACTCTGTTCTTTAAACAACCCATAAAACACAACACAAAACTGGCCAAAGACTGACATTCACTAGGTTTCACATAATCAAATTTTACAAGTTTCAAAAGCAACTCAGCAATGACTGAAAATTGCTAAATAAAGGAAGAAATGATAAATTGATTGCCTGCTGTTCCTTTGTGTACTAATTTGTGTTATGGTTTTCCAATCTGAAATTACTTGAGTAGATTTTTGCTGTTTGGTTTTGTTTCGTTTTGTTTTTTTTTAGCTCAAATTGCAAATGAAATGACTGCGGTAAACTGAATGCATCAAGTGTAATGAAGAATTGATCAATTGTTATGTAATAGGGCTTTTCTGAGCAGTGGTTTCTAGCCTGTCTTCTTAAGATGAAAATTACAGTTATTAGCCAATTACCAAGTAAGAATGCAAAATTGAGTCTGTTTTTGATAACAGAAAGATGGAAGAAAACCTGAAATAATTCATGTCTGCTGATAATCACCTTGTTTTACCTATAGATGGTGACAGACTTATAATGTTATTTGTTGAATTATTCCCTAGCAAAAGAATTAAGCTCTGGCTGTTTTCTCCTTCAGGAACACTATTTTTTTAAAAACCATCTTTTTCAATAAAAGGTATAGCTCTATTTTATAAGCTAAAAGTCTACTCTCACTGTTATCAGACAAAAAGGGAGTGGAGGATTAGAATTGAAAGCTCAGCATGGAAATGGCTCCATGGAAATAAAAAATTACTAGGGTTCATCTTGTCTGGTAAGAAGAAACTAGACTGCATTATCAGTATCTAAGAAAGAAAGAGAGTGGTTCCCATCAAGAATATCCCATTTGGCAATCTGCTTTTCTTTTATTTACTTTCTAAAGAACTAGAAAGTGCCAGTGCTATATCTCCTGCAAAAAGCACCAGCACCACGTTGACTGTGGTGGAGGAAATCACCATCCCATCCCAACTCATCCCCACATGGGAAACTCTTCCCCCACAGCCTGGCCAGTTACTGGGACACAGAGCTCACTTCCTGGCTTAGAAGATGTTCTGAGGACATAAATGTCCCCAGCATATTTGGAGTGGGGTTTTAAGTGAGCATAAATTTTTAAACACACGAATCTACACTGTGATCAACATTAGTTCAGTGTAAACAAGAAAAGAATCAGTTGGTTTACCTTCTGCATGGCTGATCCTGATCAAAACACATCTGCCTATAATATGCACCATATGGGGCAACAATTGTCTCATGTTTTTTCCTGTGCCTCCCTAATCCCCGGTGCCCTCTCTAAGCGTGTGGATCTGTACCTGCAGCTCTAGCTGTACGACCAGAGAAAGGCATTTTGCTTTATGCACATATAATTACGGAGATGTTTTTTCTTATTATGGTAATTACATCCTAAAAGATTGCACAGGTAGCAGCTGTAAATGTAATGAAGTCTCGGACAAACTGGATTTTCTTTTACATCAAAAAGCATCTAATAGCTGAAGTCCTTCTAGATTCCTGAAAACCTACTATTTTTATGAGTGCTTCTACTACTCCTGGTAAATAAGCAGAGATCTGTGGAGCAACAAAAGCAGAAATGACCCTAAAGAAAAAAAAAAAAAGGGAAATTGGTACCTGTTAGAACAGTAAATGGGGACTAAATAAAAATAGTAAATGCATTTATCTGAAGGTTTTCATGTGTAGGTACTGAAAGTCTTGCTCTTTCACAGCATGAAAAAGTATTGACAGATCTCATTCAAGTGCTAGATGCACAGTGGGTGGTATATTCCACAACCAGAGGTACAAGATTCCCCTGAAATATCACCACGGTTGAGGGAAACTGCTGGCTGAAGTTCTGACCGTCCTGTTTCTATAGGAGGAAGGCACGAATGCATTTTAAGTTTTAAGATAATTATAACTACGTGTACAGAAACCATATATTTTGAATGTTGAAGAAACAAACAGTGAGGATTGCTGATAAACCTGATTCCTGGAAATCTATTCGACTTAATGTCACACTTCCATGGTTGGAAGCACACAGCTTTATCTTATCAGGCTGGTCAGGCAGGCTGATGAGTGTTTCTAGCTCATGACCTTTTATTTTAATATTTTTAAATCCATCCAAAGTGCTATAATGCATGAGAGGTGTTTTTGCATTGGCAGTATGAGCTGCTATTTGCTCAAGCCTGTTTTGCATCAACTCTCTCCAAGTTTCAAAGAGTGGGCAGCATACAAGAGGATGAAGGACACGGTTAAAGACCTGGATTTTGGTAAGAAGGTGGTGAGATCCTTTCAAGCTTGTGCATTAGCTGGGAAGTGGACCATGTCCATGTACATTGCTGCAGAAGGTTAACGAATAGAGCCTTACTCCAAAAGCCAGAGCAATCCAAACCATTCTTCCTAAATGTCAAAACCCTGTCAGAAAAGCCCATTATAAACGTGTGAGGAGTGTGTGGCTGCCGAAACCATTATTGTGCCAGTGAATGGAATGAATAATAGCGATGAATAATAGCAAAACAATAGCAGGAAAAATTGCCTCGTCACCCTGCATATATTAGGAACTAAATCACACCCAGGACACACGCACGAATCTGGCATTTGGCAGCACTAAGCTGCCTTCAGTCAGAGTCCCCTTATCTTTCTGCCTGTCTCTGCCGCGTCCTGGATGCACTAACAATAAGTTAGTGGTGACACTTTCCCTAACACTATATCATCCACGTGCAGAATTAAATTGAAGAATTGGGGAGGGAAAATGTGGCCAAATTTCAGCATTTGCCACGGGAGCAGTCTGGAAAAATGTGCAGCTCGCAAATTGTAATTAGCCTGCGTCGCAGTTGAGGCATGGAAACAGCTCCAGCTCTCAAAGGGGTAAACCATGGAAATAAAATTTCCATCTGAATAGAGCCCAGTGGGTTCTAAAATCAAAACATGAGAGTTCGTTTTTGCTACTGCTATTTAGGAATGCTACATTTGCAAGTGTATGTTCAACTGAGATTAGGAGGCAAGAAAGAACCTTTTCATTTTGTTTCACTTTTTCATTCTGAAGGATGAGAGCAAAACAGACCAATCAATAACAATAATTATAATTTTTTTTTTTTTATTGATTGTTCAGAAGTCCTTAAAGACATCATCATTAACTTAAAGATAACTCGAGGAAATTTATGAGGTTTTTAATTCTCTTTTGACATAGCAATTGTGATTTCTGTATTCAGATGCTCAGCCTTCCTGGCTCCAAAGCCAAGACAGAATTAGTGAGGATGAGACTTGGTAAAATTTAATAGAATAATTGACACAATTTGGCTTTCTTGCTTTTTCTCACTGGCACATTCAACAGATGAGGCTATATTTTGCAAAGCAGAGGATCTACAGACTTCACCTCTCCTGTCCAGCTGCCTGTTGCTTTTTATCCATATGATTATGTATCATCCTTCTTGCACCCACTACGTTATTCGTGGGCAATTTTCACATTAATGAGAGATTCCAGATAGTGAGTCCTGGAAGCCAACACATTTTAAAGGAAAACAATTCTGCTAGAAACTTCATGGCTTATCCAAGTCAGTTGGCCACACATGCATTGTTGTCCCAGAAAATAAATACTTGCTTCTTTCAATCTATTTATGGAGCACAGAAGAAAGCACTTTTCAGCACATCTCCTGTGACAGTGCTCCAAACTCCACATTAAACTGCCCAGAAGTTCCTCAGACTTTGCTCCCATTTCTTGCAGGGACCTCTTGTCACCTACTTTATCAGTCCCGCTTGACACTTCTAATGGCCCCTTGCAAAATGCACAGCTGCCTCTGTCTGCATACTTCTGAGCGAGCTGTATGTAGTGCATTATTCTGCAAAGCATTCAGGGGAAACACAGGCTAGAAGTTTCATGTAATCAATTCCTCCTTTCTAAACCACAAGTTAAAAACAGAAGTGCAAGCCAAGGTAAGAGATACAAGCATGAATAAATAACTGTTTTCTCTGGAACTGATTGTTGGCCCTTGGTTTGTCAATAGTATATTGCTTTACTTCATAAAAGACCAGGATAAGTGACCTTGTTCCCAGGCAAATGAAACTTGGATATATCATACAGATGACATCTTGAGATTTAAGAAGGGTTTTTTTTTTTTTTCCCAACTACACTTTCTCTCAGGGCACTACGCTATCGCCTTTGTGCAGAGGAAAAAAAAACAAACTAAGAATTAAGCAATAAACTCACTAATCCTGTCTGATAGGAGCAATCTGTAGGAAGAATTTCAGGTATCTATATTGTAAGTACAAAATATCAAGGACATTGTATACACCATCCATGGGACTGAGGGAAGAAGGAAAGAGATCTCTTTCCACATCGCTGCTGTTGTCACTGGTGTTTGGACCACACTTGGGCAATGTAGGAGGAAGTATTGTGGGCTATGTTTTGTTTCCATCATAGCAGATCCCTAGAGTTGAACAGTCTAAAGCCTGCATCGAAAGAAGAGTCCTTACTCTATAAGACAAACGTGTAAGAGTCTTTAATTGTATGCTGAGTTGCTTGGTTTATAAGAAGACATCTGATTTTCAAAACAGTGTAATGTCTAAGGGGAAACATTAAGCAGCAGACTCCTAAAAAAACCCCACGTTCCTGCTTGGCCTGATTTTCTTTCTTCCTTATTCTGTCTCTTATTCAGTACAAATAATATGTATGAAAAATGTCTTATTCTTTTTAGCAGGTGCTCAGCCTCTTCCTGGGTCAAATTTTCTATAATTACATTCGTTTTACACAAGAGTTCATTTATCCCTATCAACTTCATCTTATGAACACATTATGACTTGTTCAAGACCTGGCCATTATGAGTATGCAATGTTTATACAATGTGCTGCTTTATCATTTCAGTTCAGTAGGAGGTTCTTTTGCTTCTGAATTATCTGACAATAGCTTTATTTATTAGCTATCAAGGATTTTATAAAATTATTATGTTTTACCTACCGGAGGAACATGCATGGTTCAAGCATTTTTATGTAGTGATCGCATGCACAGCAAGTTTTTACCTCTGAATATTCTTGGGTATAAATTTTTTGTCATCAGCATACAGGATAACTGCATTAAAATCTTAGTAAATATTGCTGAAGTAAGGCAGCAGCTTTCATCTGTAATACACCATCTGATGTTTCTTAGCTACAAATGCCTTATCTATTAATAGATTACTGTTCATCTGGAACTTGTATCCACCAAAATAAGTTTTAAAATGTTGTCAGATCAGAGTCCTGCTGTTATTTTGAACACATCCATTAAGAGCTTGGAAAGAATTTATCTTTCCCAACATCTGCCTTCCTTTTCTGACCCATTTCTTTTTTCACGTATGGTAAATCATAATAGGGGTAAGTCGATGGCATAGACACACTGAAAGCTTCAGAAGTATTCACTTGAGCTTTGCTACCTCAGTGAAATGCAGACACTGGGTGTGGAAGTGGCTGGTCATTAGAAGGTTTCCTTCTCTCTCTGAAGTGGCAAGAGAAGAAAGCAAATGCATCCTTTGTCTGCAACTAATTTGGAGTTATGGCTTAACAGCCAATGCATTTCGGACTGATTTTTCCAAATGAAAATCTTTCATAGTTTTCCTGTGAAAAGAAATTCAAACACTCTGGAAAATGTTTTGTTCTGATACAGATTTTAGAGTAAGAAACAAGAAGTGGAAACCTGAAAATCTGCCAGGGAGCGATTTCAAAAATTTGCCATATGTCATACAAATTGAAAATACTCATATTTTTGCTAACATAATTGGAGAAAAAAAAAAAAAGTTACAGCACATCAACAATTGATGTTGTTGGTTAGTGTAATGTGGTTCATTCACCCTCCACACTAAAATAATTTTGCAACCCACAAGCTATTTCCCAGAGCTTTAGAATGCCCTTTAAATATATTGTGTGGCTGGCACTGCTTTGCCCAAAGCAAACATGCACCTCAGGCTTATGGACTATATTTCTTTCAGGGTTTTTTAGCTGCCATCACCTATTGATATTATTTGATTTGCAGCCGCTATTCAAAGCAAACAAACAAAAACTCACAGCTTCTTAAACTTTCCTCCACATAAGCCACTGATATTTACTGGGAGCAAGAGTGACAGATAGAGCTCTGTCACACCCGTCCTCACCTGCCTTTAGATATAAAAGCAAATGTTTAGCAAATTATTTCCTTTCAAGTTTTCAGCCTACCAATCCACTTTTCCTGCCACCCCTCCCTGAAGTATCTGATGCTTCCTTCCATGGCCATTACCATCAGCCAGGATGGACAGAGTGGGTGACTAGTGGTCCCCACAGCAGCATCTTTCCCACTGAATCCACTGCCCATGAAGTTGCACAGGTGGCTCAGCTGCTTGCAGACCACCCAGTTACCAACCTGCTCGAAATAAGCTCCTGCCAGCAGATGTTTAAGGTGTTAAATGTGTGGTCTGTGCTGGGGGAATCCCAGAGAAATGCCCTAAAAACACTTTTCCAAACTCTTGTTTGACTGGTCCCTTGTAAAGCTCAGTAGAGCCTCTGTCCTCCCCAGTACAATATTGAGCCACCCACCAAGAGTAGGGTCCTGGGCTGCTGGCCCCAGCTTCTACTGCTGTGCAGGTGTTCCTCCAGCCATGGTATCATTGATATTTCCTTTAGCTGAGAACCAAGCCTCAGGTCCACAACTGTATTTCAGTGAAGCACCAGTTCAGATACTCTTTCAGCTCATTTTCCATTGGATATTTTTGGATGCTTCTGCCTTCTGCAGGAGGCTCTCCTCTTCCCAGCAAGCCCACAGGCTGCCCTTGGTTTCATTTGCACATAACAGCTTCCCACACATTAATGTTGGGTGAATCTCAACCTCCAGGCATTAACAGCAACTTTCCTTATGGCTTCAACAGAGACAGATTTTCCCCACAGGACTTGCTTTATCATGCCACCAGAGTTATTCAAATGCTGTTTTAACTGAGCAGCTGCAACAGGTATTGTTATTTGTTTGTTCTTCATGCCTAAAAAGAGCTACTTGGTGTCTCTTTGCAGTAAATTGCTGCCACAAAATTGTTTGGTTTAAAAAAAGGAAAAAAAAAAAAAAAAAGCTTTAAGTCTAGTGATTCAAACAAATCCTTATGTTTTAGCAACAGCTCCTTGCTTATATCAAGGGTGATGGTGGTTCAAGAAGAAGCTCCTTGCAGGAGACTAAAGCACCAGCTACCACACAATATTTAATTCCAACACCACTGTGGACCAAGAGTAACAAAATCTCACTGCAGTTTAATTTCTTCCTGAAGGAAATCTGAATGGTCATAACAACGATAAGCACTCAGCTCCTTGAAAAGACAGCTTCTTTTTTTCTTTCATAAGCCCTTTTAATGCAATTGTAGGAATAGAGCTGGGTGATTAAATTAAATTTATATGTTTCTCCTATGTAAAGAAATAAATATTTCCTTTTAAAGGCAATCTAGCCTGCACATCACAGAGTAACAGCCACTTTGTACAAGGCATGGATGTGGACTTTAATTGTTCCCCACAACAGGGGGGACAATTGTGATATTGAGTACTTCATCACTGCACACAATCTTGACATCAGCATCTTTGTCATTAATTAAAAATGAAGAGGAAGGCTTCATCTGATTATAGAGCTTAGCTGCAGGCACCAGAAAGTACAGGCAGGCATCCCTCAGGTGAACAACCCACAGGGCTCAACTGTATCTTTTTGTTGGGTTTTTTTTTTAAATAACATTTTCATAATATAGCCTGATTACAGTGATGTCTTTTTTTATTTATTTCTGCCAGAAAGGCAATAGTAATTAACTTGTACCATGGCCTGCAATCTACATGTAAAAGTTTACAATGCCTCTGTCACACGGCTGTAATAAGCACCATTTTACAAGGGAAAGTCGATAATTGAGGGATTGTTTGCAAGCATCCTGGCTTGCTGCAAAACCTGGGTGAGCTTTGGCTTATGCTCCCTCCCACTTCGTGCCAGCACACTGCCATCGACTCTGGTGTGGTTCGGTCTGATCGGCATCAGGCTGAGAACAAAATCTGTCAGCCTGGCTCCAGGGGAGCTGACAGCAGATCAATTTGCCTTGCTGCCTCCTCGACGGCAGCCCACAAGCATAACTAACCCAGCCACAGGTATATAAATATATTCTGACATTTAATACAGAACAAAATATACCTTTAGAGGTGGTGGCTGCTTGGGAGAGGGCTTCACATATATGCTCTTCAGGGAGCAAACACATGGCTTTTTTTTTCCCCATTAAATTTAATGGGTGAACACCCCTCTCCTTACCAACCTTTCATGCCTCCCCCATGTGCTCCTCCAAGTCCCTCCCTGCCCTTTGCAAGTCCCATCCACAGTGTTCAGCTCCTCTAACGTTAATATGCGAAACAGCATTTCCTAAATTACTGCAAACAAAACTATGAGAAGGATGGAAAATAATTAGCCATGTCTCAGTGCCTAATATGTTTGCATTGTTTAGACAGAACAGTTAATCATCGGTAAGACCAAAACATGTTGTGTGAATTTGGATTATAACTAATACATATTGAGCAGAATGTTATTAATTATATTTAAAGGGAGTATTTGATATTATTATTCTTGAGAAAGTGAATGCAATTAATTATATTACAATGCTCTTGCAGGATTCCTGTGGCAATACTGTGCAAAGAGCCGTTTCCTCTTAGAATCTTCTGTTCAGAAAGTGGGTTCTTGAGGCAAGCAAAAGGCACCACGAGCCAAAGTCCTTTTCCCATTAACACTCCTGAAGCACTGAGTAATATTGAAGGGGTCAGCAAGAGGCTGCATTTTTAAATAGAGGGTAAACTTTGCATTTGCTTCCAATAGTTGGTCTCTTGAAATGTCACTTATTCCTTTGGGTTGGGAATTGGCAAAGGACAGTCTCCATGTGGTCCCCACTGCTGGGCCCAAATCCCCAGAAAGGACATCTGAGGGAGGGAATTGGATCCCAGATTTAATTAGAAGTGCAGTAGTTCCAAGCGTTTTCTCTCTAAAATGGCTCTTATTGCAGAAAAGAAAAGCTTAGGGCACTCTTTTTTTTATTTAAAAAGCCAGTTGTATTAATTCAGCCAAATTTTGCATTAGCATTGCACTATAGCTTTGACAGTTTGGTTCCCTGAAAATTGCAATAAAGGCTCCATTACGTTCCATTCTGTCCCCATTTGTCTCGTACACCATTGCCTTGCCTTTGGCACAATAAAAATAATCTTTAAAAATAGTACCATAAATGGATTGACTTTGACCTTCTGAGTATCTTGTCAATAAAATAAAAGTGATAAATCTGTTTCAGAGTGCCACTGGCGTAACATTAAAGCAGAATTATAATCTGAAAAGTGACATTTGAAAAATTATATTATGGGGAGGGGTCTTATCCTCTGTCAACAGTGTCACATAAATATGCTCTATTGACAGTGCAAAGAGGTGATTTTGCCAACTGCCAGGCTCCCTCCCGAAACCAGGTTGTGCAATCCCTGCGTTGTGCTCTCTGCCTCTTACATCATCATTAGCAATTAAAGATTAATGCAGCAAGAAATTAGCTGAGCCTTCTGTTGCTGATACATAAAATGGAGCAACTTCACTTTGGTCTCCTCCTGTGACCCACTCTGCAGTGCTAACACAACAAAAATGGACTTTGCCTCCTAGAGAAATGGTGAAGATAACCAAGAACAGGCCCTTTTTTCTACATCATCAGCTTTTTGAAAATTAAAAAATGTTAATAGAATCACTGCAAGGCTCCTTTTTCTTAGGTGATGAGAATATTCTGGAAATTGAATATTCTGGAATACTCTGAATATTCTGAATAAATAATGAATAAACTGAATATTCTGGAAAAAATCAAGAAACATGAAAATAAACAGGGCAGGCATATAAATAAACATACGTCAAGGGGCAGTAGTTTTGATTCAAACTTTGTGATGCATGCACAGTAGCTCTGCTGCATTTGGCTTTACGGGTACATGCCTCAGGTGAGCCTGACCTATGCCCTGAATATTTGCAAGCCTAACTTGAGCCTATTTCTAAAATCCTAACCGAAAGACTGATGGGTTTTCACCATTTCTTTTTCTCTTTTTAGCTTTTTTTTTTAATTATTCTAAATACGTACTTAAAAGTATGTGATGTGCACTTTATACTTGAGCATAAATTTATATTGTGATTAAAATGTTCATGCATATAGTAAACTAAATTAAAAAAAATATACATTTTCAAAGATTACAAGACTTTGGAACCTCAAAACATTACTTGATTTACGAGGAGGAGTGATTCAGATGTTAATCCCTAACACTAGAGTGACATCACAGTCAAAGGATTAAGGTTTCTGGTTCTGATTCAGATTTGATGAAAATCTAGATAAGTAAAATCTTGATGTTACCAAACTTCCAATTTTAAATATTTAATTCCAAATTTGATCTTTTCCCAGTATTTGCCTTGAAAATTAGCCCTATCCTAAACAGAACCTGAACATAAGAGGATGTACCCCCCTTTAGGCGGTTATTAACAGTATCTAATTGAATTAACTTATTTAATCATTGTCCTTTTTCTCCCTTTCCAGCTCCCGAGTGCTCCCCAGAAGGACACCGCATCCTCCGCAATCCCTACCGCAGCACCAGGTTTGACTCGCTGGAGCTGCAGCGAATGGCAATTCAGGACCTGGTTTGTGACCACTCTTTGCCACCAGCGTGGTACCGTTTCATGATCAATGACAGGCCTGCAGAAATGCCAACAAGATGTGTCGAAGTCAGTAAAACTTAAGCACTAACCCTGGTGAAGTTGAATAAACCCTTTGATGTAGTTTTCCTTTCCAGCCACTTCTATACTCTTGTATAGAGTATAGAAAACCACTTTTCCCATAATAATAATAATAATAATAATAATAATAATAATAGCACTATCCTACCCAAGGGCAGTAGTCAGAGACCAGGATCCCTATGGACTGGGCATTATTCAAACATAAAACAAAGTGTTTTCCAACTCTAAAGAGAGATACTTAGTAATTCACATATATCACCATAAGTTATACTTTTTCCAAGCAATTCTGTTCCTTTAAGAATAGATTCTGGAACCTG
>NW_010294578.1:17081-78580 GCF_000700745.2 Antrostomus carolinensis
GTTTATTATTAATTAGGAATAGGTCTTTATTCTGATATCAGAAGGGGAAAAAATTAAAGAAATTAGTATGAAAAGAGGTTCTTTAGTGACACAGAAGGAAAAGCTCAATCTTAGTCTTTTTTACAATATTACCATTTCTTGTATTACTTAATTTCATAAGTACGCTGTTTTCTAAAGCACAAAAGCTCCACCACATAACACTACTTTCTAAAAAAAAAAAAAACCAAAAAAAACCCCCAAAACCGACAAAACAATAATTATCTGGTTTTATGTGTGTTTAATATGTATAACAATAATGTTTAACTTGCAACCATTGCTGCCAGAGCAACTTGAGACCCTAACTAAAGTTGGCGCCATCTCAAATAGCCCAGTTGCAGGAGGCTAGAATAATTTCAAACACACTGTTAAACAAAATTACGCAGAAACTAATAAGCTAATTAACATAAATTACTTTAAAGGTAAAATATTCAATCTAGAGTGCCAGGAAGTTTAATATTAGGCAATGCTACCCTAGCTGGAGAACCTTCTCGAAATTAGCAAACAATATCTCAAATCCATTTGAAATGAACCTATGAACTTGTCACAATAGAAGTATATCTTAATAATCTAATGTTAAATGAAATATTAAGAGATAATTGTTACTTCTGTGGGATTTCTAACTCTCTGCATAGACAAACCATAAATCTAATTAATGTGAACAAATTGGCATGATTATTATTGAAAAATTAATTTCATGGCATGTCATCCTTGAATATGCTAATGCATTATGAAGTTTATTTTTACAAGTTTCTCTATAAGTGTACATACACACTACAAAGTTATTTAATTTGTCATTGTATTTCAGCAGTTTTGAGTGTATAGTGATGCTCGACTGTATGAGAGTTCTTTCCAACAATACATGCTTTGTTTCTTTTAATCTCTTCTCTGGAGTTTTTTATTCAGGTTTGTAGAGCTATATTCATCAGTTTAGTTTCTTATCTTGTAAGATAATTCTTGTCATTGGTTTCTTCATTATCCTCTGAATGACAGTAAATCTCTGCTTCACCATGCTGATGAAGTATTACATCTGTTAGATGTCGCAACTGGAAGAATGCGCTTCTTTTAGATCTTCAGCTTCTAAATCTGCCTCTACAGTCTATCTCTTCCACTTAATTAAATCATTGTTTAATTTGGTTTTTCATTTAATTTGAGCAAAACCTCTGGAACAAAATAATCTAAATTAATAACTGCACAGCTTCCACTCCTTAATAAGCAGTTATTATTGGACATTCCAGCCTGACTGGAGTGAGCTTATTTTAATTAAACAAGTCAAAGACAAAATCCTGGACAGATAGAAGAGAAAAAAAGATCAAATAAAGCCTGACAATACAGCTGGAGAGTTAAAAAGTGTATTACTCCAGCATCTTGTAAAATATGTGCCTGGTGATATCCTGTTGATACCAACTGGATACAATTAGCTGCTTATCGACGGTTAAGATTAACTTCTTAATTCAAAGAACTAGTAGGTAAGGATTCTTGTCACCCAGTTGAGCTGAAAAGGGATTTAAACCATAATGGAGATTTAGAGGTCCTGCCCAGCTTGGGAGAGAACTGCAGAAGGACAAACGGCATGTGCTGGGTGGTCATGAGGAATGCGAGCTCCCAGAACCCGCTGCGATGCCTGGGCAGGGGCAGCCAACACCTTCAGACACACTCTCAAAGACTGTATTCTCTATTTTGCCACAAAAAAATCTCCATACATACAAAAAAAACCCCCCAACAACAACAAAAAAGTCCTCAAAACCAAAACCCCAACAAAACACAGGGGCCCTGTCTGGATATTCTTTCATAACCACAGAAAGTATTATATTCAACAGAGAGGACAACCAAGTCACATACAGAAGTTATGAGAGCCTCAGTCTACAACCATGTCAGAGCTAAGAGCCACAGCAACTTTTGAAAAAGAAATAACAATTCTTAAGAATCTGCTTTTCACCCACTAATTCAAAAAAACAAGTGAAAAACAAAGGGGAAAATGACAGAACAAAACCCCAAAAGCTTATATGTCAAAAAAGAGTGAAAATATGAATTGCATTCCTGAGTTCTCCATCCCTTGAATCCACCTGCTGTCCATAAACTTATTCCTCCAGTGGCAAAATACTTTTGATTGAAACAGCTTTCCAATTTAGGCATTGCCTGCTGCGTTTCTCTGGGGGATAACGAATGATCCTGACCTTCCTCCCTCTATTTCTTCTTCTCCTCTCCCTCCGTGCTCCCAAAGGAGACCCAGCAATTACTAGATCCTGGGTGTGCACTCCTGGCCTAAGCCACTTCCCCATCCAACAACAAATCCTAGCAGAAAAACAACACAAACTTGCAAATTTTATATCCCAACTTATTGAGGCTGCTGCCTACAGATCACAAACAATAGTTAGTTTTTTTAAGAACTGCCACATTCACTGTGAAAGGCAAAAAACACTAAAGGAAGAAAGCATAGGGAGGCTTTTACCAAGATTAAGGAACTGTACTAAGAGCAGGAAACAATGTACAGACATGGCCAGACCTAGTAGTAAGATGACCTTCAGAGGAAGAACAAAGGTGACATAAAAATTAAAGCTCAACAGAAAATCTATGGAAAATACAGAGAAGTATTTAACAGTCAATAGAGGAAAAACATACATCAGTTACAGAAATAGCTAATATTTAATTCTTATCATTTAATTCTTCCCAATTAAAATAATACAGGGTATAAACATACATCTGTATATATGTACCTATGAGCAAGCCTGAGGAAAGGGATAAACATTAGAAAGAAATAAAAGAGAACGCAACCCACTGATGTTATCAAAGACCTGCTCTACAGTCAGAGAAAAGATCAATCTATGGATTACAGAACACAGCGCATGCTGCAAACTGCAATGCAAATCCAAATGCCCTGCGTTGTTAACGACAGGCAGGGCTTGCAACGCTGGCTCACAGCTCACAGTCAAGCCAGAAAAAGGGCTGGAAATGCACTTCTTCCCCTCATTTACATGGGGGTAAAAAAACCATAGATTATACTCTGCAACCTTAAGGAAAAACAAGTAAGGATTTGATTATGCAAACAGTAATTGGTTCTGGAGCCAGCAATAACACTCATGATACCGCAGACACAAGTCAGACTCGTTACTTCTCAAAGCAATGCTAATATTTCCAGTCTTAAGTAGTCAATTGCAAACAGCAAATGAGAAGCTAGAGAAAGGTGTTAAAACCAGAATCACTACTACAACAACTCTCACTATCAAACACTTCTCCTCTGAAACAGAGATTTTGTGGTGTTGTATTCCCTGAGCAGAGAAATTAATGCAGATATTACTGCACTGACCACAAAAATCACTGCACACCTGCTGCCAAGGTGAGGCACTGGTCTCACTGGCCTCCAGATCTTCTGAAATATCAGAGCACCTCATCAGCCAGCAGTCCTCCCACAACACCCATCAATACAGATGTATAGTTCAGCACTTATATATGTATGCAAACAAAAATATGCACATTACCTGGACAGATGGGCACATACCAGGTGTGTACACAGGTACACACACAGGTATATATGTGTATGGCATCCCACCAGCTCAAGTTCAACCTCACAGAGCAGCTACTGCTTCTCTCTTGGCTTCCTCCCAGTCTTAAGGCAGCCCCTCACTTGAGTTCACTTTATGTTCTGCAATCCTCTTGGCATGCATGGCAGGAACAGAGGTCCACCTGCCCCAGGTGCTGCTCCTTGCCAGCAGCTGAATGTAATTGGAGGGAAAGGCAGAAGCAGGCAGAAGAAGGGCAATAATTTCAGCTTTGCATGTTAACAATCTCCAGCAACAACTGGTTGAAGGGCTTCTGGATTCAGACATGGATTGCATGAGACTTTAAAGGGATTTCTGTCCCATGAGCCAGTCTAGTCACTGTAATTTCCAGAATCCTGTAGCAAGCAGGTTAGTTACAGATATGGCACTCTGGTTTGGAAATGCCCAGTAATAATACCTGCCTGTGATGGTATATCAAGATTACTTTCAATATCCTTCTTCAGAAATTTCATTCCCTAAATGAGCAAAACCAGCTTCAAATTTGTATGTAAATGTAGCACAAGAAGGACAGGTTATGTAGTCAGGGCTGGTGTTTTCTCAACAGTTGCATTTTTAACAGTATAAATTTACTTTTAGATAAATACTAGGCTCAAACATAGGCTTAAATGCTAATCTTTGGTGTATAAAACAAGGTCATGTTAAAGCATGTCAAATCCAACCTGCCTATGATGCTTAATATTGTAGCCCCTAGGGAAGAATATTTACTTTTTCCCATACTCAGTTTAATTTCCTCCTCTATTTAACCTTTTGTGTAGAACATTTTATACTCACAATCAAAATACAATAGCTCAACTGAATATTATTAATTTTTTATTTTGTTTCAATTTTTACTTTGCTCTGAATCCAATCCTACTTTGATTTGCAATTGTTTTACGAACTTAAAAGCAAGTGACAATTTCAAGGTATTATTTCATGTTTTCATCTGTAATTCTCTTTCTTGCACGTATACATGAATACTCCAAGATCATAATGGTAGGTATGAAGAAATTTTGTTTTTCTTGTTTGTTTTTCAGGCGTACAAAAAGCCTTCTGTAGGAATTACAATTACAGTCTCTATTGTTCAGAAGCGTGTACTTAAAAGAAACACAATACAGGCACTGGTTTAATTGCTACTATAGATATTCCTGACGTAAACTGATTTCTGTGGAGTTCGGCCCCAGACTGAAATAAAAAATCTTATTTACTTTAACTTAGTATAAGTACATTCAAAAAACTAAGACAAAGTAAAGTTTTGAGTGGATAACGGATGTAAAATCACAGTGCTTCAACTGCCAACCAACAGTACACCAAAAAGCCTTCCATCTCCATCTAACTAAAACAATGCATTTCTCACACATGGTGCTACTTATTTTTAACAGCATAATTTCAGTGCAATACCCAAGTGACAAGAACAATCAAGCTTGATTTCTTCATGCAATTATAAAGAACCTTAGAGTGTTCAATCAATCAAACTATGGTTCTCCAAACCCCAACTAAATAGAAGGAGACATCACTGGATTAAAAAATAATGGTTTGTCCCATTGTTTTGGCAAAGGGGGAACAAATTTAATTTTTTTTCATTTAGGTTTTCTGAACTGAATTCTTTAAATGATTAGCCAGTGCCTAATTATGGATCAAAAATATTTAATGAATGCTTACCTGCCACATAGAGGTGTTGTGAAGATTAATTAGGTAAGGTTTATAAAATGCTTTGAAGATTAAAAACACCACTTAACTATAATGGGATAAAGTATGAAAGGAAACTGAGCACTAAAGAAGCCTGGCAACAGCCTGAGAACTCCTTTTTGTGTGAGATAAGTTCTCCTTTGTGCAGGCTGTGGCACCGGGTACCTTATGCAGATGCATGGAATGACCTAAATTTAGGGCTTACAACAGTTTCGTTTACTTCACTAACTTCCCATTATGTTGGCCAGTTGCAAGTCCAAGCAAATATGTCACCTGAAGCAATCAAATACCTGTGATCTCTTATATGGAGTGTTAATCAGATGTCCACTGCAGCTCACCATCCGGGACACTGTAGATGGTAGATCCTGGAGATCTGATGGGAGAGAAATGGTTTGTCATTAGACCTACCAGTGTACTCAGGAATAAATGTACAGACTGGTGGCACACAATTTCCAGTGTCACTGGTATTGTAGCTTATTTTTCTTCTGCATAGCTTCCATTTGGAGTGAGAAAGAGTGGTATTTTGCACGTCAGAGCACTAGTGCTGCCGTGCAGTCTGTGTCATGTAGCTCACCTGGAGAACCCCAGCAGAGCCATGATCTGATCCTCCCACCAGCTTCCTGCCTGCGAGAGGCTTTTGGAGTTCACTCTTCCGTGGTGGCAGCTGTGTGATTCCCTTTCTTCATTTTGGACATGCTGCTGAATTATGATGTGAGATTTCCACAGCTTTCCGCTATTCTTAGAGCAGCAATGACTGCAGTTAATGCAGGTAAATGCTACATCTTAAATGCCGATCATTTACTACCTCTGTATTCAATTTTCTGGTTACTCTCCCAAATGACTGCAACAAAATTTAATGCTAATTACGACGCAGCTGGGACTTGAAAAAAAAATTCGTTGTTTGAAGCGTCTACTCTTAGACTTTTTTAAAAAAAAATTTTCTTTGATTTTTTTTTTTCCCTCTTCTTGTCTATACAGCTGGTTGAATACATGAATATACATTTGCCCTTGCCTTCCCAGGTCTGTTTTCTAATTCACAGAGGACTCATGCAGCAAATCCTTTTGGCTAGCATGGGGCAACTTGCCTGACTCAGATGGACAGCATGTAGCTGAAAGCAGAAAATAAATGTGTATATGTCACAAAGCTGCCAGGAAAACAGAAATACTTGATTTATACCAAAATTCTTCCTTGTCCAGCCTGTAATACGGTACCATAGTTTGTTACAATAACTTGCTTTCTCACAGTCTGACTTTTCCTGGGTGCAAAGTCAGTCAGAAGGGTTCATTATTGTTAGTAATTTGTGTGCATTACATAATAAACTATTTCACTCAAACAGTTTCAGTGCAAGATTGGCCAGAACAAATCCGGGGTGCTGCGGATCACAGTGGGGGGTTATCAGAAAGCCAGCACACAACACTGGCAGCTGACGTCAGTCGTGCTAATCCACACTTTCTTGAGCACCAAAATGGCTCACAGACTCGTGGTGAAGATAAATACAAAGGAGAAAATCACTGTCCTCTTATTACAGCATTTTATTTTTTTCCCTCTACGTGTTAACAGGGGATACAGACCCGCTTTTATGTCCAGATTGCATTGTGTCCTTTTCACAGCCAGAATACACTTGCATCTTTCTATTTACCCACGTGGCCCATAGCACAGCAGATAGATGTGCAAAGTGTACTCTTACCAAGAGTAAGTGATTTGCTCAAGGTCAGGCAGCAGCCAGGGAAACTGAGGCACATCGTGCCTGGCCAGGGGAGATCCAGTGGTTGCATTCCCAATGGAGCAGTGCTGACATGTTGGGGCCAGTGTCACTAGTAAAGGCAGAGAATCACAGAATCATAGAATGGTAGAGGCTGGAAGGGACCTCTGGAGATCATCTAGTCCAACCCCCTTGCTAGAGCAGGATCAGCTAGAGTAGATCACACAGGAACACGCCCAGGTGGATTGTAAACGTCTCCAGAGACAGACACTGCATGACCTCTCTGGGCACTTGTTCCAGTGCTCCGTCACCCACAGAGTAAAGAAGTATTTCCTTATATTTAGGTTGAAAGGCAGAAGCAAATGGATGCCACAGCTCATTTGGAGCAGCAAAAGGTTTTCTACAGAAAATTGCTAGAGTATTTTTTCCAGTTTGTTCAGCCATGGGTGCAAATGTTCCTCGAGACACAGGTATTTGCAGGAGAGAAGTCACCTCAATGCAATGAAGGTCACTTTTCAGCAACCAAGTGTCAGTAAATGGTGGCAACAGCCCTTTGCAGCAGGTGTCAGTGGCACTGGGAAAGCTTCCCATGGTATGAGTGGTGCCAGCATCCCTCCTCCTCCTCCTCTTCCTCCTCCGGCAGTGAGCACCAGTGCCAGCTGTGGGGTCAGCTCTGCAGGGGAGTGCCCTGAGAGGAATGGGTGGGCTGCACTGTGTCTCCTTACCAAAACATCTTCCTTCAAGGCTTTCTGAGAGCTTGCACACACCCACTGAGCTCCAGTGCTTCATCTCTTCTCCTCTGAACCCATCCACTCTAATTCTTCCCAGCTTGTGGGGCTCAAAACACTTGTGAGGTACACTCACAAATATCTGCATTTTAATGTAATTTGAAAAATAACAATTCAGCCCAGCAATCTTTACTCACATGGAGAAGCACTGAAATCAGCAGTTACCTGGAGTAAGAGAAAAATTCAAGGTGCAAGTATCTCATCAAAAAGATAACATGAGTATGAAGCAAAGACCACTGAGCTCCAGTCACCGTCCTTCTCTCTGCACCCATCCTTCTTCCTTTGCATACAGTACTTCTTCTCTGGGCGATGTTTGCTCCATTCTTCTGTGTTATTACAAGCGTATGCACATAAATGTGCTTTGGAAAGCCCTTACTTCACATCAGATCTTGTTCTCTAGGTCAGAAGTTCACCAGGATACAACAAATTCCTGACATCTGCATTTTGCCCAGCACAGAAAGCACCAGTGTCCCTTAAAGCTGTAAATAAATAAACAGAACAAATCCCTTAAAAAGTTACACACAAAATGGCTTTTAAAGGAAGGGATTCATCTAAAATTCCTCTTCTCCTTTGCTAGCAAACTACTGGCACACTGTTCCTCCCCGGGGACCTGCTGGGCTGAGCAAGCTCCAGTGCCTTCTGCAGGGATGCTGGGGACATGGGCACCCAAACAGGAGGGCAGGGTCAGCCCCTTTGCTCAGCCACTACCATGTTTCTGGAGGAAAAAATAGACTTTGGACAATTTTAATAGTGTCTCTCTGGAATCCTTGTTTCTAGAAGCTTGACAATAACTAGCTCCAAATGGAAATCAAACCATGTCACGCCATATGCTTTATTTTCTCCAAACACCTTTCTTTCACTGGGTGTGCTGCCCCCATTCCCCCATCTCTGCTTTCTGGCTCATAGAGCTCCCAGGTAAAATTCAAACTACAGGAGGGCACTGGGGCGTGACTTCATAAATTTATCCTTTGACTTTCACTATTTCCCCTGCTGTCACAAACAACTTTTGATCTTAAAATTCTGAGCCAATGGGAAAAAAACGGTGGATTTTTTTTCAATGTGATATATAACCAAATGTATATAGCACCAGGAGGAAGCGTATCCCTGGAGTGGGACTTTTAGAGATTGTTCACTATCGCTGGCTGAAGAAATGCAAAGCAACAGCAGCAGTCACGCTCTGTGGAATATACGACTGATATCTGAGAGCAAATTATTGTCAGTATTTGGTAATAATTTTCAAACCTGAGCTCTAATACCTGTATGCTTTGCATATTGGCAAATGCTAGGCAACAGCGCAGAATAACAAGTTCCCATTGTAATTGACTGTGTATATTTTATTAGGCTCAGATTATGCTTAATCTCATCACTGAGGTGCTTAAATTAAAGACAGGTTTGTATAATCGTGTCCCATTAGTCTGTGGAAAGAGTCTGGCATGAACAGAGGGCAATTAAGATCTGAGATGCCTGAACATCAATCTGTAAGTTGGAAAAGGGAAATCTGGAGCAGCTTCTCTCAGCCATGACTCAAAACACTGTAATTTAAATAATTTAGAATCATAGAATCATGGAATGGTTTGGATTGGAAGGGACCTTTAAAGGTCACCTAGTCCAATCCCCCTGCAGTGAGTGGGGACATCTGTCCTCTGAGCAGGACAGGTTGCTCAGAGCCCCATCCAATCTGACCTTGAATGTTTCCAGGGATGGAGCTTCTACCACCCCTCTGGGCAACCTGTGCCAGTGTTTCACCACCCTCATGGTAAAAAATTTATTTCATACATGTAGTCTAAATCTCCCTCTTTTAGTTTAAAGCCATCACTCCTTGTCCTGCTAAAACTTTTATCCCTGACTTTTTTACAGTCCCCCTTCAAGCACTGAAAGGCTGCAATAAGGTCTCCCTGGAGCCTTCTCTTCTCCAGGCTGAACAACTTCAACTCTCTTGGCCTTTCTTCATAGGAGAAATGTTCCATCCCTCTGATTATTTCTGTGGCTTCCTTTGGACCCACTCCAACAGGTCCACATCTTTTCTGTGCTGAGGACTCCAGAGCTGGATGCAGCACTGCAGGTGGCACCTCACCAGAGCAGAGTAGAGAGGCAGAATCACGTTTCTCAACCTGCTGCATATGTGTTTCCCTTCAAGAATGAGGGAGAGGCTCAGGCCCCAAAGACATGTCCAGTACGTGCTGGAGGGATGGGGCAGAAGTTGTCAGGACAACAGCAGCTGAAGTTGTAGCTGTTTTGGAGGAAGGTACTGGTGTGTGATGCTCTGAGCATAGCTATGTCCTGCTTTGAGGTGGTCTTAACATTTTTTTGCCCCTTGTACTCTGTCAGCCTTTGCTTTCTTCTGCCATGGATGAAGCATGGATGGGAATGGCCAGCTGATGTGGCCCAAAACGTGCTTCCCAGAGAAGGGATCTAGCCTGTTTACGTTTTCATCTTTTTCATTTTTTAAAAAAAAAACAAAACTTAAAAATACTTTGGAATCAAGTTATTATGTACTTTGAGAATTTTATCTGTGTAAAGTCACCTCTCTAAACTGACATTTTCATCCCCACCTACACAGCTTTTTCACTGACCATCCAAGTTCACCACACTCAAAGTCTTGGGTTTTACTGATTCTCCACCAAGCCCTAATGCATTTGTTGTAAATGGTCTCTTTTATGTGCATCCTCAGATGAATAAATGTGGGACACAAGCTCCGGTGTGGCTGTCACTGAAGTCTGAATCCCTGCCAGTTCCTGGTGAGAGCAAGTGGCTCACGGCCTGTGCTACCTGGCAGGTCTTCTTCGGGGGCACCAAGGACTGCTGCTTATTTCGGATACCCATCGCTGTCAGGAACTGTGGCGAATTCTTTGTGTATCTCCTGCAGCCTACTCAAGGATGCATGGGCTACTGCGCAGAAGGTGAGGATCAGTAAAGTATTTATCAATAGGATTGCATATTCCTCTCTGGCTGTGTGTTCAAAGGTCCTGGTATTGCAAAACACATCTTGGTGACCTTCTGAGTCACACATTGCCCCCAGTCTGATGCAGACTGTGTAGAAAATAAATCAGCGGCAGTCCAAGGTGTTCCTGAGGAATAGCTATTATTACCAGTGCAAAATGTAATCTGGTGTGTATTACTGAAGTGTTCTTTGCTTGGTTACAGTCCACATGTAACCTTTCCTACTGTCTTTGGCTCCACTTTGGCTTGAAGTTGCACTGCTAGTAAGCAGAGGCATCTCGGTTTTATTGAGGCACTGTATCCAGGATACTGTATCTAAGGTCTGCTCTTATCTTCAATAATCCAGTATCCTTCCAAAAAAGATAATTCTGAAACTCTGGAAGGAAATAAAAAAAATAAAAAAAAAAATAAAACCACCACCACCTGATAACATCTTTTCCATGACATTTATATAATTACTCTCCTCAGAAATAATTTTCAGCCTACTACAAGAGATCTAACCTCTGTTCGGTAGCTAGGAAACAAAGGAATAGCAGAAAGCAATTGCTCACTCAGTTAAACCTTCTGAACTTCGGAGCATGTTCAGGTGCATATAGATTTAGTCAGAAAAGACAGTTCTTTCTCAAAAGGAAAAAATTACCTTTATACTTTCTTTTCAGCATTTTTGGATAGAGACATGACACACTGAGAAACCAGGGTTATCACCTTTCAACCAGGCAAAATTCAAGCTTAAATAAATTTTAAAGAGAGAGGTATCTATTTTCTTAACTTTATCATTAACATTCCCACATAAAGAAGAGAGAGGAAAAAAGGCTCAAAGAAAGTGAGATTGATTCACTATTTGAAATAAAAAATATCAATTAAAATAAATGAAACTGCTCTTTAATTTCCATGAATCTTTCTCGGAAATTACTTTTTAACTGAATACAGTCATTGTCCAGTCTAAGCTCGGCCTTTTTTAAACTATAAGATTTCCACTACCCTTGTTTGAAGAATTTTTTACCAATACCTTTTGGGTGATTACTTTTGTCCTTTCTGTTGATCCATATCTGTTTAGTAATGTAAATCTGCCTGCATTTATCATAAAAAAAATCAGTTTATCCCTTCCCATCTATCCCAAACCAATGACCTTCCGCCTTTTTCTTACCACTGCTGTTGAAGTTTTCACCTTTTTCCTAGGCATTTCGGTGAGCTCCAGCTCTCCCAAGTCTTTCACTTGTCTTTAGGACGTCTTCACAGTGTTATGCATTGGATGGAAAACACCCAAACCTGAAGAAGTTTTTTTACTGAAGATTGTTAACTCACTGTGTTAAATTCAGCTGTGATCATTGCACTAGAGGAGCCTCTATGCAACCCCAGAGCGGCGTCCAGCAGGCTCCATCACGGCTTCTTGCCGGGGTCGATCCCCCAGCCCCATCAGCTGGAGGCTGGGGAACAGCACACTGGTCAGCACTTCTTAGCTGCAAAACAAAATGAATTTAAAGCTTCATAGCTTGGCAGAAAGGACACAGCTGGGAAAAGCAGTGTATGTGCTTGTAATTCTGCTCACATCCTCCCACGAGCAGATCACCTAACTTTGTCCTTCTGGAATAATTTCCTGTAGAACATCATGATGTGAGCCAGAGTTTTAAGGCAGCTTCCTTTAGAAACAAAAGAGAAAAGGATATAAACAACTGGCCCCTGTTCCTATTTTAAGAAACTTGTTTCTTTTTCTTACATCTTGTTATTTGCCCTGGACAGATGTTAACATATTGGTTCTTCATTCTGCTATAACAGCCTCATGCCTTATTCTCTTGGGCGTCCATAATATTTTCTACACTCCTCCAAAAAAGTTACTTAATTTATCCTTTCAAAGCATCTGAACCAGATTCGTGTTCCGTTTGAGTCCAGGTCTCTAGAGATGAAAGAACATCACCCTACAGCATTATACATCTTTTTGTTTCTACTTTCTAGGTGAGTTTAACAAGAAGAAATGTTTCAGACTACATTACTTGTTGAAGCCTATAGAAAGCAGGCTTTATTTTTAGAGCAATGGCATTATTCTGGGCAGAGCGAGACTATGTTGAGCAGACTCAGTTTAAGTATGTCTCAGAACAGCCAGGATCTTCAGAGCATGGCAATATGGGCTGGGTACTCTCTGAGAGTTGGTTTACCTCTGCAACATAATTATTTCTCCTATCTCTTCTGTACTTAATGCAAAACTTGGATCAAAAGGTTGTGATTCAGGGGAATGCAAAGCTGATGGCCTTTGCCAGAGTAATTAATTTGTATTAATCCGAGTGCTTCATTTCAATAACATTTCTCTTACAGAAAAAAAAAAAAACAACAACACAAAAAACCAGGTCAAATATTATAACAATGAGTAATCAGTACACAATTAGCAATTTTTGCATTTTGTATGAAATACACTTTCTTGCTTGCATAGTTAATAATCAGAAGAATATAAAACGTAGCTTTTCTCCCATGTTTAGTTATATTGAAATCTTCTTGTTGAGTGAACAATTGTAATATTAAAATAACATTTTATGCTACATCCTTCTTTTGTTTTCCTCTTTCAGACAAACTCACAAGCTTGGCTTTGCAACCAGTAATAACTCCTGAAATCGTGCAAGGTCGTGTCCACCTGAAGTGCACGTACAGCCGCCCCTCCTCAAAGCCACCGTTGCAATACGTGGTGGTCTGGTCGCGCCTGTCCACCTCTGGCAAGAAAGAGCAGATTCAGCGTGACATCACCCTGCAATCATTTTCCTACGTCCAGATGAACGGTGTAAATCTCAAATTGGGAGACACGGTAATGCCACCCAGCAAAAAAGGTCAAACACTCAGGGGGATCAAATCCTTTTCTTAAATCTTTTTTGTGCTTTTATTAGCACGGCTCCTCACTCGTTATACCCACAACTACTGCAGAAAAAAAAATACTGAAACTGTTTCACAACTGGATTATTAAATAGCATTTACCAGATTCAGGATCTGTAACATTTCTTTGAATTGCAGCGAGTTCACGGAAGCTATCCATTTTACTATTTTCTAAAGGCAACTTGAATATTTGCACTTACATTACAGCTTGAATGCCATGAGGTTGGGATGAGTAGTTGGTACCTGTGCCTGAGCCAATTTTTGCTTAGTATTTTGTGTATCTTGCAGCAGCAAAAATTTGCCATAGAGGCAGGCGCAGCTATACGCGCTCAGTAATTTTTATTCTCATGGACCAGAGACACAATAACATCTTTTAAAAGAAAAGAAAGAAGGAACATTTTAAAATAGAAGGAGGTTTATTTTATGGTCTTTTTCATGGTTTTCTGCCTCTATGATTCCAAATTCTTGGTTCAATAGCATACTGAAAAATAGAGTTCATTACAAAACAATCTTTAAGAAGTATATTTGATGGCTTACATAGCAACACAGATCCAGTTTCAACAACAACAACAAAACAGAAGGCAATACAAGATGTAAAAAAAAATTGACTTGTGTATGAATTCATGGCCTTTCATGGTACAGAAACAAGACTTTTAAAGTTAAATTAGGTTCATAACTTTTATAGGCAGAGAGCCATTAGTGATGCTACAACGAACTGAAAGAATAAACAGGGATAACGGCCTTGTGTGAAAAGCAGGTTGGAAATAGTCTTGGCATTTTGCAGCTCTTCCTTGAGATATTTAAGATATTTCAGAAATGTGAATAAGCTTTTTCCAGTTCCTGAAAGGATGAGTCATTTATAACAGTAGCACAGTCTAGATAGTTTTTTTCACATTTCTCCTTGTAATTATGCCTCCCGAGTTCAGAATCTGACTGATGTTGCCCTCACTTATATTATAAAAAGGCAGACAACTCTGCCAGTTTAAGACAAGTTTGTGTTACAAATAGATATTGTCATCAAAATAATTTCACTTGCAATCACTTCAAATCTAGTTTTAACAATCCTGAGGGATTCAGAGAAAATATAGTTCTGTTAGCTAGTAGCATCACCAAATCTTTATAAAACCATTTTTATTACACTAAGTTTTCAGTAAGCCCTTCTTTGTCCTCTCCTGAAACTACATGTTTAATTTAGTAGGTTTAGTGAGACTAAAATGTTGTCTTCCTTGATAGATTTTTTTTAAAGGTCTTCTGGCCTATTTGACTAATTATAATTATCCATAAATCATCACTGGTGAAAACCAAGCAGTGAAGCCTCAGCTGTAACTGGGAATTCAGTTTTACATAATAAAGGTTTTAAAAAGCATTTTACTGTGTTTGCCATCCCACTCTGGGAGTCTAATAAGACTCACGAAATCACTCTCCTTTCACCTCCAGTGGTTTAAACCTGAAGCAAATTATTAAATGTTGGTAGGGTGACCGCAAAGGAAAGGTGATGCCACTAAAGGCAGAGTCAGACCCCGGGGACCAAACTCACCATGCAGAGGCAGTTCATAACCCTCCACCCACCCAGGAAAGATGCAGGTGGAAGGTTTTTTACTTAAGCAGCTTTAAAGGGATGCCAAATCCCCACTGATAAAAGAAAGGAGACAATGAATCAGGGGAGCTTTCCAGTTCTCTTTCCCCTTTTCCATGCGCAACCCACCAGTAGCATCCCCACAACCACGTACTGCCAAAGCACATGGTTGACATTCAGATCAGGATTTGTCCCCCAGGATGCAGAATTTGCAGCATTTTGAAAACTGCTTGCTTTTGCTTAACCTACTCTTAGTCTACCTGCGCATAGCCCAGATTTGGGCTCAATGCTTTTACGGCCTGAAATCAGCATCTTCTCTTTTCATTTCTTGATAAATACTACAGTCAAGTGAAAAGATTTTTTTTTAAATCACCTTTTAGGTTATTGATATCTAAACTATTTTTTATCTGTCAGAAAGTTTCCAGGTAATAGGGTAGTCACATAATAGAATACCTATTGATATATTTTAATACATAGTCAAACCTTAGAGAAGAGTTGAGATTTACTGGCCAACATTTCTGAACTTGTATTGACTAAACAGCCGGTTATTTTTTAATAGCCATCTTGTGTGCTTTTCTCCCTCATCTTTGGGCTCCAATTTTGTTACCTGAGACAGTAATGTTGGCAGCATAATGTTCACAAAACTATTGCAGCCTTAAATAAATCTATAACGTGCCGCTATTTCTATATAAACGCTGAAAGAAGCTTATTCCATCTGATATGAAAATCCTGGCATTCCTAAGCCTTATTTATGCAATAGTGACAGAGGTCATTTCATTCCTCGAGGCACAGCCATCTATAAATTATAGCAGCACACTGTGAGTAATGAGTTATGCTAAGAAAGAAAGGTGTTTAGAAGAAAACGGTGCAGATTTTGCTCAGCACAGCAATCCAAAAGTTCATACGGCAAGGAGCAATTGTCACCCCACATAAACTATGATGCACATTGTAAAATAAAATTTTTTAAGTAAAACCAGCCTTTCTGAGCTGTGTGCTAGAAGTGGCTGCTTTGCATGGCATTCTGCAACAGCAGAAGAATACACCTCAACCAAAGAAGTTATAATTTAGTGCCTCGATATAGAAAATAACTAATTTTCACTCACAAGGGAAGAGGAGTGAAATTTCCCCTGCTTAAGTGCTAATCCCATCCCAACCACTGGACTCAAAAAAGTCAGCAACAGATATAGGAAGAGCTGCCTATGCTATTCGTAGGTCACACCTGAGTTTACAATTTCTTTCTCAGCATTCAGAAAATGAGGAGCATTCCCACAGAAACAGAGCTCTTGGTGGACTTGAACAGAGATTTTAAAGCAGAAAGGGTCAGAGAGATGATGAGCAAAACTCTGAAGCTGATAAGACACCTCGCTACTACCCTGGGAAAATTTCTTTCCTTAGTAGATGAATGACCTACGGTCAGCCTCCACATACTGTTTGGCCATTTGGCAACTGGAAAGGGCTGTCTTCTTTAGATATAGTGAGCACCAGAGTGACCAGAGCTGCACTTCCCACAGTGTCAGGTCACGCTGCTGCATTGGCTCCCTCCCTTCTGCAGATAACAGCCCATCACAGGGAACAACAGTGTTCCCAAGCTTTCAAGTCTAGTTTATTAATTAACTCCACGTCAGATGCTCCCCACTATCCTCTTCCTGCTAATGAATCCGGAAAGACTTTTCAAAGACTCTGTTCCTTTCCTTTCTGCAAATACCCAGAGCCAGATAATTTCTTGGAGCTAAAGAGAACTATGTTGGTTTTTTTTCTTCTCTAGCTTCCCTAGACATACCATCCTTCAGCCCTGCTCATCCTTTGCTCTTTTCATCAAGGCTGTAAACCACAGCTCACTCCTACTCTCCCCAGCTCCCAGCAGAGCAACTCCTCAAGGCTTTTCTAATCCCAGCCCATTAGCGTTTAATATAGCAGACAACAGCAGCTCGGAAGCCTCGATAGCCATCGTGAGGTACCCTTTCACCTAGCATGATCGATTCCCTGCCCACCCTGTCACCTGCAAGCCACAAGGATGGCTGAGTGACTCTTACCCTCACAGCACCAGCCTGCCTTTTGATACAGGTGATGTAGCTGGGAGGGTAGATCCAATCCTGGAGTTAATAGAGTTAATCACCCACAGCTTAGTCACCTGCACCTCATGAGCAGCATGCAGACTTCCCTGCCCAGCAAACGGGAAGAAGTAGGTATCCCTAAATGGTACCTTACGTTGACAAGGGAGTTTCCCACAGATGGCCAACAAAAATGACTGACCAGAGGAGCATTCCTCAATTCCCACCCCTCTCAGGAGATTGGATATTTGAGTGAGGGAAGTTCCTCCATCTACTTTTTAATGCAGACCACCAAATCCTACCCAGATCTACCTAACTGTATGTAGTCTTTCAAAGATCACTACCAGTAAAAGTAAACTTTACTTTAAACCATCACTTTTGACACTGTGGGGCCTCTGGCACTACAATGCAGCTCAAGTCCTTGCTGGAGAGATGGGAAATGGGTAGCTGGTCCTTCCAGCTGTGAGTTAAATGCATGTCCTGCCCTTCCAAAGGGAGTGTCCCACCTTCAGGGCATAGACTGCACTAGGAGAGGGAGCAGAGACTGCAATCAGGGCCCAGCATGTGCATTTGCTTATTTTCCCTGGTGACTATTTAGGTAAAACATGTGAACAGTCTTGATGGCTAGACCAGTACTCCCCTCTGCCAGGTCTCCTTGTTTTGAGGAAAAGTGCTGTGGCCCCTGGGACACTGTTGAGATGGGTGGAGGCACCATTTCTGCCAGTGCCTTGAGAAGCATACAGCTGAGGTTGGCCTTTCCCGGAGCTCCCAAAATTGCCTGGCAAACCTAGGAACGTTCAGAGCTACCTGACTGATGAGCAGGGATAGATGGGTTTTGATCACAAAACAACTGTCTCTTGTTTTGCCTTTGGGTACCCAACCACTTATCTGAGCAGACCACGACCAGAAGAGACTGATGAAGCTGGAGGCATGGCCATGCTGGATGGGCTGGCAACCATCCACGTCTGCACAAACTGCCTTTAAAGATGGCAATGAACATGGATGCGACATTTTTTAAGCTTTTCTGTCTCTACCCTTGGCTCAGTGTCACTCACCACACGCTCAAGATGCCACAGGTGATCCCTGTGCTACATTCAGAAGTAATTAGGGTCATGGAAAAGGGTGAAACTAGAGGTGTCTTTATGCTCAAAATGAGTCTAAGCAACTGATTTGGGGGAGATTTGGATTCCGAGGTCTCTAAAAAAACCCAACCTTTTGATGTGCAAGTTGTTAAGGGGAAATTTGCCAGAGATGGTGTCAGGTCCTAGGATTAAAATACTCACCCAAATTGTTTCCCAGAGCTATCTGATCCTCACCAAATTAATGACTGAATTCTGCTTTTAGCCAAATACCCTGCTCACGGGGTCCATGGTAAAGTGGGAAGGAATCTGACTGATTCCACATAAGGGTGGAAATCTGCTCCAACACACTGGAAAGGAGAAAATTCTTAGCTACCAGGGCCTTTTCAATCAGAATTTTGAGTCTAAAAGTAGTTTTCCACCCAATGGGAAGATCTGCTGGTGCACAGGGGAAAGGGAGCAGCCCACACCTAGAAGCAATCCTGCCATATTGCCCAAGGGCACCCTTACATTTCTGTCCCTTTAAAAGGTATAATGAAAAAATATAATTTGATTTTTTTAACAGATTCAATGAATTTGTGGGAAAATACTGCCTAACTTGTCACAGCCATCAGCATACTGCTGTCAGTGATGCTTTTATCTCCTTGCTTCAAAAAGGCTGCATCCTGAGATGAGGTGGGGGGGGTGGGTGAGAAGAAAAATAAAAAGTTGATTACTGAACTGGAGAAAAAGAGTTAGTATTTAGCTGAAGGCAAAAAAAAAAAAAACCCTCCTCAGAGTGACTATCACAATAATTATGTGACAAACTGTCAACCTGTAGCTCAGTAGCCGATGAACATATCTGCTGATTGTGAAGTGTGCACCTAACAAGGTAAAGGCACTACAAGGGGAGAATTGATAAAAAGACAGAAATAAAATGTAACTCATGACAACTGTCCATACCTTTCGAATTTGCAAAGTTTGTGCTAATCTCCAAAAGTGCTGAAGATAGAACTGGAACTGACTGATAGTCTAAGAATATCTCAGTGTATTGCTGCGGAATAATATTTGATTTTAGTGTTCAGTGCTTTATCAATAAAATATACCTCTGAAATAAAAATGTGAGAAAATACAATGCTCACAGGGAATGAGGCTGGGTTCTGACATTTCCCAGGATGTCACTTTGGTGAAGATCACCAGGAGATGCCTCTGTTGGGCACCCTCATGTGAGATCCCGCTGCCTCCGATTGCAGCTCCCTCCTTGGCAGGGATGCTCCATGTGGTGTGCTCAGAGGGATGTCTCTCTGTGAACAGTTTTGGTCAAAAGCATTAAATCCAAAAGTGCAAACAACCCAACAAGTGTAAATATAGTATCTGCAATCCAGGAGCACTGGACACTGAACTCTGCAAGGGGATCAGAATTATTTTAGTATTTTTTTAACAGGGGGAATATCTGTTATCTGAACTTTTTTTCTGTTGTCACCGCCTTGTCAGATTCTGATTTTGCAAACTCTCCCCGTGGCAGCTGTAGGAGAAGCAGCAGGAGGAAGATCAACACTCATCTTCTGCCTTCCTGGCAGAAGAAGTTTTTTGAAAACTTTGTAAGCTGAACACATCCCCTTTAGGGAATGCTTGGAGATAATAAATATCTAATGATAACAGGGCTTATTACCTCGAGGAGACAATGACTTGTTCTCCTTTGGAGGCAAACAGGCTAACAACTAATTATCTGAGGAATTTTAACTGTAAAGTATCTCTGCGAGGCCCATGTTTTTTGTTTTTTTTTTTTACACCCAGTACAGCCTCAAGGCTTCCACCTAGTTAATGGAACAAATAGTACCGTTTTCACTGGGACAAACTGGCTGGAGCTGTCAGCAAAAGAGTGAGAAACTTTATGAAGGTAAAAATTACCTAAAAGAGACATACACCTGGGACTGAGCTGGACTGGAAATAATCCACCTGAAGAGCACAGAAAACTCCTAATTTTTGCCACCCCCATACAATGTCTCTGTATTGCCAGTGGGGCATTCTTATTGTGTGCAAATGAGTTAGGAAAGAGGATTCTTCAGTTGGGAGGAAAATCATGACTTGATGGTAATAAAGAGGGATTTTTAGGTGGTAAAACAAATATTCTACAGTGCTATGAAACTCATGCCCCCACAACCATATGAATCTGGGGATATCCTGGGCTTTAGCCTGTTTTGTTACCACTGGCCATGAGGGTTGTGCCTGAGCTGGCACATGAGAGCTCCCAAGAGCAGCACGGCTGGTGGGTGATGCTGGAAAATCCATCCAAAAGAGTTTATCACAAAAGAAAATAAATTAGATTAAACCAATTCCTCCTCATGGGTTACTTGAGGCTAAAAAAAAAAAAAAGGCAGTAGCTACAGTAGCTATAAATATGCCATCTGACTATTTGGAATTGATTTAGTATGTCACAATCTGTTACTCCATTTCCGAGAAGAGGCCAGGAAAAAAAAAAAAAAATTGAGAAGTACAGTTTCAGAGCCTATTGTCATTTGCTTTAAGGAAAATTTCTGTACTTTAATCTTACGATCCTAGAAATGCTGTTAGCAGTTTGGGTTTTCTGAAACCAATGAAACATTAAGATGGCAGATGGTGTGCAGGCTTAGCAGAGATAAAGGTTGCATGATCGTGCTAGGAAGAAAACATAAATGGCCTGGTACATTGTGTTTGGTGGAGTTTTTTGGTTTGGGGTAATTTATTTTATTTATTTATTTATTTATTTTTACAGTATGAACCCCGTAGGCACATGTGCATCATTTTTTATAATGCAATAAGAAAAAAAAAAAAGGGGGGGAGCTTCTTCTTTTGCTGACACAGTTTCTGAGACCAGATGACTGTCAAACTAATTTAAATTTAAAAAATCTGCTTACAGACATGTTACAGAGAGAGGGTATTTGATCCAGTGGACAGACTGGATCAAAGTCTGGGATCCCAAGGGCTAATGTCCTAATCCTGGCAGTGATGTTTACGAACAATGTAATACTCCTTAATTAAAAGGAGCTAATATCACTAACCAAGGTGCTGAAAAACTGCAGAAGAAAACACACTGTGAGCATTCAGTGTTATTAATTGTTGAGACAGGACCCATGTTTTTTGCTTATTAAATGCATCAAAAATTCTTCCAAATCTCAAGATTTATGTGTAAACATTTTTAAAGCCTAAGATCCCCAAAAAGCTCAACAACCCAGATCAACAGGAAGATGTATAATTAGATGGTTTCTTTTCAAGAAAAGCTTTGGCATGCACTGTTTATTTATTACAGGTCTTTTGCACGGTCACTGCTTTTACGAGGGACACTCCTGAGCAGCAGTCCTTGCCTGAAGAGAGCAAAGGTTTCTATGCTGGGATTAAGGTAATGCTGATGGCCCTGATTTACTGACTTGTCTAGCGTATCCCCCGGGAATATTTATCAAATATCTGACATGCTCTGAAAAACAAGACACAGAAACGTAAGCCTTGATCATCACAACCAGTTCTGCTTTTATGTTCACTTTGAGAAAATGTCTTAATAAATTAGATGGCTTTCAGTCTGTTTGTAAAATGCCCGAAAGCACCCATCAGCACCATAAAGAATGTGCAAAACTACATCTTCTAGTAAATACACCCCAAAGTACTCTGGCGGTTATGTATAATGGGAAGAGACACCTATGAGGATGCAGAATTTTGTTGTAACTAAACCAGAACAAAGTGAAGACAAAAATTAATTTTTATCCATAATCTACTTATGGTCAGGCACTACAAAAACCAATTTGCTGAAGAAAAAATCACACTGAATGCAAAAACCAGGTCTAATCTCACTCAAGGTTTAGACTGTCAGTCTGGCAGCCCAGAAGAATTTGAGATCTTTTGAGTAACTAAGCTTCATGCCTCCATGAATGGTGTTTCAAAAATCTGGCAGCCTATTCTGTGTGATGTTTGAAGAAAAGTTTGGGGCTTTTTTTGGAAATGTCAGAATTTCCTAGAAAATGGAAATTCTCATTTCTGACTACTCCCAAGTTCTCTTTCTGCTCTTGCCCCAGGAGAACAGATACACAGAAATGGCACAACCTGAGCTCTCTCCCCAGTGCACAAGTCACCAAAACTGTACTATATCATACATGGAAAAATCCATCTTCCTGCCATAACAGGGAAGAGGATTCAGGCAAAAATTGCACTCACTTTGTACCTGGGGCAGAGTACAAATATAGAGTCCACGACCATGAGGTAATGCCATACTTCAGGCCATAAATATTGCTAATATTTCTACTAGTGCCTTGGAATAGGAGCTCCTTTTAACCAGGGATATTAAAAATTAATAAATTCTATGGTATCACACTATTTTCAGACTTAATAAAAACCAATTTTGAGATTAGGTGATGAGAAGCAATTAGACTGTATATATGACAACTACAAACATTTTCTTAATTGCCAAGAATGTTAAAGCATTTTAACAACAATTTCACCTTATGAAGTTGAAGATCATTATTACAGATATTATTATGAGGAATATTATGAAGATTATTAGTAGTATTATTATTATTTTACAAGCAATTTTATCTTTTCATAATTGATTAAAACAGCTCAATATTTCATAAATATCAGTATTGCCTAATTAATCTGTCAAAATGATGTAAAAATTATTTTCTTATTTCCAGTTTGTACCAGAATCATTACAAATTGCAGAGGATGGCAAAGAGCATGTTTTGACTGTTCTGAGCACTGTACCCATTGCCTGTCCTGGGAATGATGATTCCTGTAAAATTACTTTACAGCTAAGTACTGAGGATTTGGGTAAGAGTTTGACATATTACCGTCAAATCAATGTGATTACTTTTCCCTTTATTTATGTTACAAAGAATTCCAATAGAAATTATAAGACTTAAATAACAACAAAGGGCGGAAGCCATAAAATCAACAGACTAGGCCATATATTTCTTTGCAATATAAAATAAATGATAATATCACTCAGGTTTTTGAGAAAAAATAAAAATCTACCTAGCAATAACTTGAATGGTAGTCCACTGAGACTTATGGATGAAATAACTACGAGTAAAAGAACTTACTTTAAATTCCAGGAGTATAAAATTCCATTTAAAGTTTTTGTAGCAGCAATAGTCTTAGGTAGAATAATTTCATTAATTATCAATAAGAAGCTCACCTGAAGATTTATTATTCAGTAAATGTGTACTGAAGCCTTTTTTCTTTCTTACAGATGGCTTACAGTTTTTGTCTAATTTAATAGAGAAGAAAAAAATCTTTCCTATGCTTATATATTATTCTCTTTGTAAAGGTTTTTTATTTTTGTTTTTTTTTTTACTTGAAAACATTGACAATGTCACTTAGAAAATTCTCGTGCCCTTTTAATCAGTAAATGCTTTCCCCAGGTTAATCTGGTGGAATATCATGCCTAACCAAGGGGGGCAAATATATATATTTACTTTCCATTTGCTCTACATAAAACATCCAACCCTTTTTCTAATAAGGCATTAATTTCTCTTCCATAGGTGACTCTGAAAAAACTTTTTAGAGATAGGATTACAGACATAGTTTCTCAACCTCCAAAAAGCTAGCTAGAAAAAAAATAAATCAGCAAAACCTAGATAGTTCCTGATATTTTTCCATTTCTAAATTCCTCTCCTTTCTCTCCCCATCATCAGCCAAGTGCTTAGATAGAAGAAAAAAATAATTCAAATGTTATCATAACACAATCATCTTAAACTGAACGGCACCTTATGGTTCCAGCAGCTGTGTTGGCTCTCATTCGTGGAGCACTTTGCATTTCTCCATGGCTCAGTGCTGTTCTGTTCTACATATTGCTCTTGGCTTGGAGTCTCTGCCGATCCATCAGGCAAACATCCACTGAGTTCATGGGAAGAGATTTTTTTTAGATATTGAGGTAGTGAAGAGTGCAGGCTGGTGTGTGGTGGGACATTCCCACAGCCTCCAAGCAACTTAGACACCTACCGTCTATGAGGATCAAATGAGAATTAGTCACAAGCTATCAAGGCAATTTTTTAAATTTGTCTTTTCTTAAGCATCAATAAAGCCTTTCAAAATCTCACTGATAATGAACACATGGGCCAGGAGCTCTCCAGTGGGGGAGGCTGAGTTCAATAGATAGGACTGAGGCTGACTCCTTGCCAGGGTCTTCTCCAGTCCCACAATGTGGGAGAAAGATGGGAAGAAAGAAGGGAGGCAAGATTTGCAGAAGCAGTTTTCTTAACAAGCTGTCAACGGGCTTGATGTGTTGGTGCCAAGAAGTACCAGGGTGGAGGCACAACTCGACCAGTTGAAAACAAAAGGCACCTGTCACTGAAGTGGAAAATTCTGTTAGTTTTAATTAATTCATTTCTACAGCTTAAACTAATAACCAGCTCTAGCCCTTGATTGCTCCGTCCTGAGGCTAGTTTTCCTTGGATGACACTTGGACTGTTTATGATCAATTGAGATATCTATATATACTTAAGGTTGAGTATCAATCTGCTGCTGGGTGTTTGCATAACTGCATGTTTATTTAGTGCCTTTATTGTCTTTAGGGTCCGTTAGTTTATCTGAAGGAACACTGTGGGCTTCTGAAAAACGTAGTGTTGGCCACAGTGATATAAATCAAAAATAAAAAGTATTTTAGCTGAGATTCGTTTATATCGAATAATTAACTGACGAGCTCCTTGTCTGATTGAATCCATATAACAACACTGTTGTGCTAATTATGAAGGGAATAAGTAATAAGAAAGCTAATTACAAGCACAGAAATATCTCTCTAAGTTCAGACAATACCATAATGAATGCCAAGGCACAGCAGAGCCACCGGAGTTCAGTCTCTGTTAAGTTTATCATTACTATTTTGACAAGATGATTTTCTTTGATTTTAAACTTTTGTTCTGGGTTGTGAGCACAGCTCATGGGGCTGTAATAGCAATAGCTATTCCTCATGGAAACCTCCAATTTAATTGAATCGAGAACCTTGAAAATGAGCCAGAACTTTTCTATAAGATGTGAGGCAGCCTTTAAGGATTTGATATGAGAGATAATATGCTATTAATATTTGCAGATTTTTTAGTTCAGTTCCTATAGAACTCTACAGGGTTAATTTAAATTATATTTTATGAGTCTTTTCCACAAGGAATAAAATATTGATTATTTGATCATGTTAGAAATACCATCCTAAAATACTTGAATGCCATCTCTCATAAATTATTAAGCACTTCTACAGATGGGAAAAATTATATGAAAATCACTTATTTTCATATCAGATTAATTACATGGCCATTGTTACCAGAACTTTTTTCTTATCAGCTGATAATTAATGGTCTGGGACAGAAAAATAAATACTCGGCACAAACAGTGGTGGTCCTGAAATCAGCAACAAGATTCTGACTGGCTTCAGTAGGGCCATGATTTCAATTTTTATCCACCAAAGGACTCATGAAGGGCTGGGTGACTTCTTGATGAGCAGATCCACACTATATAAAATGCAGACCAGATGGCTCAGAACCAAACACTACCATAATTCAGTGTTTGTAAATAAAACCACATCTATGGAAATAAAAATCCAGGTTTGTCCTTTACCTGAGACCTCAACATGAAGGGTCAAGACCCAAGAGAAATGAACACTACCAGTTTTGCTGGTAGAAGAGGTGCCTTCAGGAAAAATATGATGTGCAGAGACATAGCTGCATGAATGACTTGGGTTGCCATTGCCATGTTGATTTTGTCACCACCCATCACTTCCCTACCCATCACAGATACTCACATAGCCAGCACCACCACTGCTTTTTACATTTCCACATTCTTTTGGTGATTTTATCCTCAGAATGCCTCTGTGAAAGACAGAAATAAAATTACCATCATTTTACAGATTGGAAAGTAAAGCATTGTAACCTAGTTCAGCCAAAAATACAAATGCAAATCTGCTGCATTTGCCTTCCTGTTGTGGATCCAAAGTTCACAAAAAACTGATTTGAGAACCCTCCCTTTCCAGATCAAAAATTCTGTTTATTTTAAATTAAATAACTCCTAGCAGATACCTCCTTATAATAAAGCTAGTAGAAGATAAATGTTTTCCAGCAACACAGACTCACCTCTTTCTTTGTCATGAGGACTACTCATCTTCATTCCCTGGACATGCACCCATTAAGATAAGACTGTCATTCCAGAAATATTAGCACCTGTGGAAAGAAAAGCACCACTGAGTTTTAGTAAACTGTCTACTGCAGGGTAAAAAAAGAAAAAAAAAAAAAAAAGCAGAGTAAAATATGCAGAGGGATGCCAGATTGAGTCAGTCACAACTGTCTTCATGCAAAGCCCATCTGGTTTCAAGGCATGTGTGTCCTGGAATGTGAAATATTTGTGTTGGATGGTAAACAGGGTATGGGCAACTGTTTGGATAACTCTTGTCAGATTCAGTCTTCGTGTTCATTTTAGATAGCCAATTACTGGGGCTCCCAAACATCGCCCTTTCGGCGTGCCAGGTGGATCTGCCCTGCTCGGAAAGCAGCTGTGCAGCAGCCGCGCTGACGGTGACAGCCGTGACAGACTTTGCTCAGGATGGGAACCGCATCAGCCGCATCCGAGCTGAGCCAGTCGGACGGAGGGATTTGCTTTGGAGGGCTTACACAACCAAGGATGTGAAGGTTGGGTCCTAAAATAATTTGGAAAACATGTCAAACTTCAATGGGAGGTTTAATATTAAAGAAAAATGCTGATAAACCTTAACCACATAAACATTTGGAGACTGCTGTCAGCAGAGTAAACCAAAACAGCCTCTTTATACACCAAGAAAATTAACACATAAAGCCTTGTGCTTTAACAGATGTAGGTCTGATTAACAGTCAGCACATCAGGAAGGCCAACAGCTGGATTACAGATGTAACCAGGTGTGCTTGTGTATGCTGGAAAAAGAGAGAGGGAGAATTCAGGTTAGGGAATTAGCACCTTTCCAAGAAGGAGGGAGAGGGAAAGCTGAGGATTTGGAGAACAGTTTCTGAACAAGCAGAGGAAAAGGAGAGCTTCGGTAATGAGAAAGGAGGACCAGGACTCAGCAGCGCTGTGTTCAATTTGTGACTGTGCCAGGAATCTCTAGGACACCTACGACGACACACACGGCTGCTCCAGCTCTTCATTTATCCCTGTACAAAATGTCTAAAATAAAAATAATAAGAATCAATCAGGGAGGCAAGCCAGGCTTCCTCTGCCCAGAAAGGAGCGTGGTGAGCAGGGACCAGCCCATTGCCTGTGAAGTTGTTTCAGGGCCTCGGCTGGGAGGTTTGACAGTCATAATCCAAATCACCCAAGAGAATAAACCAGAACATGGATTTGATGCAGCTAAATTTCTCAGAGCCGTGGCACATCCAAGCTGGTATATTTTAAGCAACCAAAACCAAATCCCCAATGAAATCTGTAATTTCACTGTCCTGATTTTTGTGGATTTGTTCATGAGAGAATGAGATTAAACTGGACCAGAAGTATTTTTGTCTTCAAGGGTAAAATGCCTAGCATAGGACTATATCCGTTCCTCTCCAGCATAGCTTCTTTTAAACTTTTTAAGATTCTTAAATCAGAAATTGCAGCTAATTCAGTGTAGTGCACTCACATATCCTTGTTTTTTCTTGAAGTTACAAATGCTTCCATTAAAATATGAAAATGTAGCAAGTGTGAAATGGATCAATTTTAATAATAAAATCCATCTATCTCAGTTAAAACTTGATCTATGGAAACATAATAGACATTACCTTCCCTCCCCCCAATTTCCCTGTTGCTGCTTTGAAGTTAATTACAGGCATTAAAGTAACACAGTTTCTGCAACATATCAAGGAAAAATCCATATCTTAAAATCTACATAGTCTTTAGTCCTTCAGACTTGTCAAAATATTTTGGATTTATTAGAAAATTGAATGGAAATGGTAAGAGCAGAACACCCTGATGCATTCAGACACCTGATAAATTTGATTTCTTCATCAAAACAAGACTGCCTACAACTAGGACTTGCATCTTCTGCTGATATCATGCAAGAAAAAAGCCAAGTAGAAAGGGCCACATGCATCTGTTTGTGCACAAGTTTTATATCGGAAGGTGGAGGCTGTGGAGAAAATGAGAAAAGTCTGAGACACTTCTTTATATCACACTGTAGATACAAATGATACAATTGACCTCAGATCAAAATGCTGTTCAAAGAGGTATTCCATTTTTCATTCCTCAAGACAATTGCTCTAACATTTTGGGACGCCAGACACCGGTGGGTGTCTAAGCAGCATCTCTGTGTGATGGTTAAGGTGAATTTTGAAATATGGATGATGTACTGCTGTAGGTGAGGAATTTTGTCAGGACATGTGGTTCTATCTTCACCCTCTTATTCATGTATTTAATGTCACCACTGTTCCCAAAAGCTAAATTCTGCTTTGTCACTGAAAGACTGACGAAGGATATAGCGGCCATTCTTCTTCCCCGCTCTGCGGATCGTGGCAGAACTAACTGAATTACCCCTCTGGATTTCTCATGGGCATAGAGCGAGCAAAGAATTAACAGCCCTGGCCAAGAAATCAGCCTGGCAGCTTGGATATAGGGAAACCAGAACACTTCATCACCCCCACCAGTATGACTGGGACCTCTTCGTATTGCAAATAAATACACAACCCAGTTTTTCTGAGAACTGGAGAGCAGAGTATGAAAAAACAGCATCATGAGCAGACGTGGCAATGCAGACCGAGCACTGCCCAATGTTTAGGTATTGCCACTTCAAAGGGAGTTGCTCTACCTCCGGCTTTCACAGGCATATCTGCTCCTTGCAGGGCACCAGGACTCTCAGACCTCGTCTGTGACCCAACCTGTGCCCAAGTAACCAAAAGCTGATGCAGCTGAAGATCTCTGTTGCTCTAATAGGTCCCTCTTTTATTCACAAAAGCAGACAGCTCCAGCAGCCTGATTTGGGCCCTTGTCACCAGAATCCGATCAATAACCTGCACATCAAATATATAAATCAGCCATTCATGTGCTGTATCAGGAAATTTAAGGTCAAACTGGGGGACAGGCAGTGACTACTACTAAAATATGCTAATACTACTTAATTACAGCATACCATACTTCAGGCATTAAAATTAGTACAATTTAATGAGCACTCTACTCTCTTGATAATTTCAGTGAATGATCTACTTCTTAGCAAAAAAGTTTAATAAAAAAGCTTCACTCTTTACCAGATAAAGAAAGAGGCTGCATTACATCAGGTGGAATGGGAGCACTTTGAACTCCCTTATTGCATATGATTAAACTCCATTGTTTGAAAGCGAAGCCTATTTTGCACCCATTTGCAATCATGTTTTAGAAGTCAGATTTTAGTTTGTACTTGACACATGAATCCTGCCCCTAATGTTTTGTGAGGAACAGTAATGAAGAAAAACTGCTGTGTAGACTGTATTCATTACACATTTCATTTTAACTAGGTCACAGTTCGAGACCTCCCAACAGGGAACTGCTACTCTTTCACTGATCCACACATTATCACATTTGATGGATGGTGAGTATTCTACTTTGAAATAATTTGGCTCAATTACTGCAGTTTTCAGTTTCTGGATGTAGCATGCATTTGGTTTTACATTAGAATATCAAAAGAGCATTGTACTAGTTTGCTTATAGTGATTAATGTAGCACTTCAATAACATACATAGTTTCCTTCCAGCTGTTTATGCTCCTTTTAACAAAAGGACTAGAAATGGATTAACCTTGAAGCTGCAATGGTTTTGAGTCTGAATAAATTTTACAAGACAAAGGTCAGATTCCAAAATGTTCTTCAAACAGAACTGTGATTATTGATGTTGAGAGGGGTCTACACCATGCATCATGTTAGCAACACCCCAGTCCCACACAAGTGAGCCATCATGTCCCTGTAGCAGCACGGCACATGAGGACAACCTGTGTCTTTCCCAGTAGTTTAGTAACACCTCATGCAAAGTTACTCTGCCCAAGGATGCTCTTGCATTCTTCTGTATACTTCCAGACATGCTTTATGCACAGCTGTATCTCTGCATGGAATTGACAGTCTTAATCACAACCAAAAAAAGCATAAAGATGACTGTACTGTCTCAGATAAGAGAAGTCCAGAAATGATAAGTGGTCAATATCAGGGAAAGAAAGTCATACATCCTCCTGTATTGTCCAGATGTCCTCATATATTATCCAGCAATAAGTTGCTTAAAGACTTACTGAGCCAAAGGTGGTATCTTTGTGTTTGACAACCTGTACTCTTCAGAACTTCAGTTACCTTTCCCAGTCATTCATGAATCTATTTAACCCAGCTATTTCACATAACAGTAAGGTTTTAAAGTTTTCATCTGGCATGTTTGATCCAAAGTTGCTAATATTTCAGATCACATTCCAGGTTTGTCATTCCACCGTTAACCTCCTAATGGCACAGATAATGACTTTAGGCACACAGCATCCACAGAGGCTCAGTGGGTGTGATATTTTAATTTTGATATCCTACTGTCCCAATTTCAGTCCAGCATGTTCTGGAGGTAGCATCTGAATTGACGTCGAAGCTGGAAAAATCTGTCGATGAAATGCGAGTAAGAAAGGCAGTGACTCCACTAAAGGTTATATGTCTGCCTCAAATAGAGATTTCACCTAAACTGGGTAGTCTCAGCTAGGAGATTAGCTCTGCACATCTAGGGCTTTCCAGTTTCCCTCCTGCTTTGCTGAATACAATTTATAATGTGGTCAGGTACTTGTTTCATGCTTGATACATAGGAGCTGTGGAAGAGCTACAAGAAGTGCAAAGATATTCCCATGCCTCATGTATCTGCAATTTTTTCAAGTCCGGGATATCAAACTAGATTAGAATATTATTTCAAAACTCTTTATATATTTATATTCTAAAATATTCCTTTCTGATTTAGGGCTAAGAATGGACAGTGATCTGCCAGGTTGTTGTGTTCAGGAGGTCATCAATTACTAAAAGTTACCTCTTGGAATGGGAGAATACTCTCAGTCACATAGTACATTTTTACATAGCTTCCAAAAAAAGGTCTAAAATAAAATAAAATAAAATAATTGAAGAACTCATTTTACAACCCTGTTATTGATAGCACATAGAAATGCTTCAAAGCAATTTACGATTCTGTTTGAGCACTGGGAGTTTGGAAAAGCCTGCCCTTCTGTGGCACTCTGCCTCAGAGTCACACAGCCCTGAAACAGAAAATTCCCAGGAGGAGCTTGGCTTCTCAATAACTGCACGTTTCTTCCCTGTGGATGAGCGTTCATTACTGCTCTGTCCAGTGCAGCTTTAAATGAGCCAGCTTGATGGGGCTTCTGCCATCTCAATAAGTAGGTTATTTCACGAAGATATATCACTTCTTGATATTCAGCCAAGTTTCTTACCCATCATTTCACAGTCCCATTACTCCTACTTATATCCCCATTTATTATAGTAAATAATTTCTCTTTCAATTATTGTAATGATTATGCCACCCTATTACACATCAGTTAAGTAACTTCTCTGTCTGCCTATCCAAAAAATGTTAACAGATTAGCAAATGCTTTTAAAGCTCTGTATCTAAGGAGTGTCTGATACAGACCTACAACCTAAAGACAAAGGCTGACACAGAGGTATGGAACTGAAGCACTCCCCTTTGGTTGTGAAAGGCATGTGGTGGGAAATGGCATTTGAAATGAGGTGTGGGTTAGGTATTGTGAATCGAAGAATTATACAAAAAGCTTGTGGGCTCAAGGCAGGCACCACATGAGTGTCCCTCAAGAATAAAAAAAAGTATCAGAAAGAGACTGATCTGCAGATTGTAAACAGTGAAAGGATAGAAGAGAGAAAGCTAAGAGAAACTCCTCCCAGGGACTATGAAACAATAGGCTGAGAAGACAAGCATTGGCTCTTGGGCATCAGGAGCTATGTTGACTATAAGTGATCTGTAGACACAGGCTCAGGTGAAAACATTACACAGGAAGAAAAGATCTAAAAATAGTCAGAGAACTGAATGAAACAGCAGCCTCTTCCCACCTGTATATGGCTACAAAGACGGCAGCAAACAAAGCTTAATAAGCTATCAAAACTGCTTCTGAGATCAACAGCAGAGCATCCATCAAACAACATAACCCAAGGAAATCCATTTGTTCCACCATAAAGCCTGTAGGTCAGCTTACAAAGAGACAGCAGACTCTGAGATTAAAATCTGCTGTGGATGGGTGGTGACCAGTTGTCTCTTTGGCACCTTTTCCACCCACTCGAGTCCTGGGGATGGCTTGCTAAAGGACTTTCACATGAAAGGCAAGAGAAAGTCACCAACAGTAAAATGGTAGGAGTGTTTTCTATGCAAACAGGCATGGACATAAACATACTCCTGCCTTTCACAGAGTTGCTTACCTTTTTTTACTTTCCCATTAGCAATGGCGAAGAGAAGCTAAAAATGCACAATGAAGAAAAGCAAGGATGAAAGCAGACAAGAAAATAGAAATTGCAAACTTTTTGATTTCCAAAATTTAAATGAAGAGTAAAATCTCATCAAAACTGAACTCAAAATTATTGATTCTAATAATTCCTTTAGCAGATTTGTAGGAAAATCAAAAAATGGCATGAAAATCAAAAGACTGGAAGATATTTCTTTTTTTGGTAGTAAAATTTTCCTGCTGCAATGTTCATTCCAATGAATAGGTTGATTTGTAAGATTTCACAATAATACTTCATTTTGTAACTTCTATAGTGATATTTTCAATTATTTTTAATCTGACATACTGAGCTCACATTATATCTGAGGTAGTTAGCTATCAATTAGATAACCTGAAATGCCTGACTTCTAATGATAACACTCCCCTTTGGTATAGCTCTTGCTAATATATTTCTGTAGAAATATTTATCTTGTAATCTTTTCATTCTTTTGACCAAAGGAAGTGACTGAAAATCAAAGCAGAATGTGTCATATTTTATAGTGTAAGCACAACCAATTTGTGTATATTGGAGTGTAGATGCGAAATAGCGTTAATTATACTAGCTAAAATCCAGAGAGAGCACTTTCTTTTATAGCAAAGTATCTTCTAAATTAAACAAATGTGAAAGCCTGGTAAAGCAAAAGTACAGCTCTCATTACTAGTTATGGCATATTATAAATATAAAAGCTTTTCATGCCATAAATTTTAGATTCTTAAATATTAAGTATTAGCTCTAAACTAAATACGCAGAAAATCCTTTTAAGGCAAAATATAAAAAGGGAAATATTTCTTGACTGGTGAACCATATATATCATTTAAATGATTTTGCATTTTAACTTAAAAAAAAAAAGAAAAAAATATTTTTAAGGTTTCTCAAACATTTATGCTAACCTCTCCATCAATATTGTCCCAGGGGAAATGGCATCATTTCCTGCACAACAGCAAAATCCCTCAGCTTGCACAGCTTCATGCCTGTGGTGGGTTTTAACAGCACACATTATAGCAGCCCACAACTAAGTCCTGGGCATAAGTAGCCCTCCCAGAGGTGCTGTTCTTTTTGATGGTCTGTAGAAGTTGATACATCCTCGAGCATCCAGTGACTGCTGAACATAACCCAACAGCTTCACTCCCTGAGAACACCACAGGATTACAATCCAGTAACAACTGGATTAAGCACACAATTTGAGCCATGACTTCATGTTGGGACAAGAACTTGATGCATGTGGTGGTTTCACCAGGCTAGCACCTGGCTAGCACTGGACTAGTAGCCAAACAGCCTTTTGCTCACACTCCCACCCTCACCAAGGGGATAAGGGAGAGAATTGGGGGGCAAGGGGAAGAAGACTCACAGGTTGAGATAAGAACAATTTAATAATTTAAATAAAATAAAACTTTAAATATCAATGATAGTAAAATAACCATGATAATAATAATAGTAATAAAATACACCAATGAGTGATACCCAGTGCAATTGCTCACCACTCGCGGACCAAGCCTGGCCCATTCCCAGATAATGATCTTGGAAGAGTGAAAATCCCGAACTGAAACCACAATCCCGGAAGAGCAAGAGCCCAAGCGAAAGCCAGAGAGAGCAAGAGAGGAAGAGACCCTCACTAATATACTGGACGTAACAGGATATGAGATGGAATATCCCATTGGCACATCCAAATACCAGTTTACTTTATTAATTTAAATATTCCTCACCCCCTTAGGTCTTGCACTTGTGGACCAACAAAACATGAAGTCATTCAGCTTCCAGTGACAAAAATTAAAACACTGTTATGTTATCAATGTTTTTCTCATAACAAATCCCAGGCTGAAAACAAAACACAGTGCTATTCTAGCTACTAAAAAGAAATCTATCTCTGTCCCAGCTAAAAACCAAGACAATGCACTCCTTGAAACACAACCCAAACACATGGACGGGGAGGGAGAGAATCACTTTCCACCCAGTACACCCATTGCCACAGAATCTTAGGGCAGCACGATGGGAAAGTGCACTGTGGGTGATTTAGACCCAAGCAGTGGTGCCTGGTTCACAACAGATGAGCAGAGCTTCCTCATGCAAGAGTTCCAGTAACTCTACTGAATGCTTTTAGCACCACAAGGCTGCAATTTGATTTATCAAATGCCGTCCAAAGAATCATTATCACAATTACAGTTGTATAAACATCACAAAAGTTTACCTGACTACATTCAATTATCCATTCAAGTAATTCAAAGGCAGCCGAAAGCTTCAATTTAGACATCTGCACGTTTGTTATGTGCTATGCAGTCTATGCCATGACTTAATTGAAGGACTCTAAGTGACTTCCAGGAGAGTTGGACTGGGTCCACTGTCAATACTTATTAAGCAGTAAATAGCTCCCATAACTGCAATGATATTTATATGCATATGCTAATACAGTCTTATTTACCAGATACCTGATTAGTCTGGGTACGGCCATTCTGATGCATTATTCTCCATCAAGTTCTCTAAACACCTTTGCTTCTAAGCTCCCCCTGTTGAAGGAAAGTGTGGAAGGTGATTCTTATAAAATAACCTGTCTCCTCTGTCTCTCCTGTGAAGATGTCCAAATGGAGCTAGTACTTGATGTTAAAAGAGATTATCTGGTTTTTATGTTGTCCTTAGTTCTAATCAATCTTAGCAACAGCATCTGTGCAGTGTACTTAGGATTTATGTATCTGATTAGAAAATAAGATGAGACAGAACTATTCAAAATCTTATCAGTTTATGGCCAACTTGACTAAGTTTTTCAAGATAAAAGCTCAAGTCAGATGTGTTTTCTAGCAGAGAAAAGCAGTTGGAGTTTAAATTCCTACTGTGTTTTACTCTACTAGTCTTCTATGGCTTTTATTCTGAAGAGAAAATGCAGATACATACATGCTAAAAAATCTTAGTTCTTGAGCCATTTGTTCCTCTGTATAGGAAACATTAACAGACTGAAAAATTATTGGTGTTTGTATGACAGTGCTTAAAAATAATCCTGTTATTTAGTTGAGGTATTTCATACATTCCTTTCTACATTTTCTTTTTTTATTGTAGAAAAGAATAACACTTATTATTATAAGATTATAGCTTAGTTTCCATTGTGCTTAATTGCCTAAAAGTCTGGTTTAAAAACTAAATACAGTGCCTTAAAAGGAAGTTGAATAATCCATCATTTTCAAAGATGGCAGCTGTTGGCTTGTGAGGAAAAAACTCCAGCAACATATATAAAGCATACAGCTACTGATTTCTTTACTTTTATAAATTACTTTAGAATAAAATAGAGTAAGAATAAGACAAGCTTATCACAAAATCATACAATAGAATCATAGAATCATTAAGGCTGGAAAAGACCTCTAAGATCATCAAGTCCAACCATCAATCCAACACCACCATGCTCACTAAACCATGTCCTTAAGTACCGCATCTACACGTCTTTTAAATACCTCCAGGGATGGTGACTCCACCACTGCCCTGGGCAGCCCATTCCAATGTTCAATAACCCTTTCAGTAAATACATTTTTCCTAATATCCAATTTAAACCTCCCTTGGTGCAACCTGAGGCCATTTCCTCTTGTCCTCACTCCTTATGGAGTGAGAAAACAAAGAACAAGGACAGGAGGATCCTCTCACAGGTCTCTGATGCGGAAACCCAAGGGCTGCAGGCAGGAGAACTTTTACCTGGCTCATGCAGAGGGGAAATATCTGCAAAGTTATTAAAGTTTTATTCTGCTCATGGTCTCACTCAGATGGAGCAAGGACTTTTTGTACAGAGAACAACAAAAGTCCCAAATTGTTCAACACACTGCACTGTGCTGATTGCCAAAACGTTTAGAACAAAAGTTGTGCTTACAGAGAAGTTGTTGAGGAGGAGGAACCAACTTCATTTTAACAGGTTTTCAGTAGAATCCTCGTTTTTCACAGGAAGTATTCACCTCGCCACAGTCAGTCTTGTAAAAGTTAGTGATTACTCACAGAAGAGGTTCTCTGAGCACTGATTTTGCTTTGAAGAATATCATGCTGTAAAGCATCCGGTTAGAACCAAAACATATTTATTAAGGAGCCTGGAGGCAGGGAATTTTTCCCATTTGCTTTTTATCAAATGTTTATCCTTTTTACCCATGCCCGTTGCCATAGCAGCAGCTGGGAGACAGCTCCCCACTTCTCACATGAATTCTTATGCAGTTCCAACTAATAACTGTGATGGCATTCCCTTGCTTACGGTGCGGGAGAAACACTTCCCCACGTGCTGATTTTTCCCTCCTTCAAGGCCAACCACCATGCTGGTCTAACGAAGGAGTGTTGTTGTACGAGTACCAACAAACAGTTGTCACAGGTGGATGCTCTGGGACTCTAAATCCTCTTCTTTTTTTTGATTTGTTGCTGTTTAGGCGCTACGATAACTATAAAATTGGCACTTTTCTTTTGTGCCGGAGCGTGTCGCGGGTGTTTGAAGTGCACGTTCGACAGTGGGACTGCGGAGGTCACCGCTCCGCCACCGCCTGCAATTGCGGTGTAGCTGCGCGAGAAGGGGGTGACACTGTGGTGCTGGACACCTGCAATGGTCATTTTCGGGAGAGCAGACCCCAGCTAGTCGTCAAAAGCACTGAGGCATCACCACAAGTCAAAATCCTAAAGTCCTACGGAGGGAGAAAAATAACAGTAGGTGGATATTCAAGTATTCTTATTGTTGATGGTCTTTAAAAATGTGAGTTTAATAGTTCTGAATTATTAATGAAGCTGCTACAAAAATATCTATCTGAAGCCATAAGAGCGCCTGCAGCAAAATGTAACGAAAAATGAGATGCAGGGAAAAAGCTGGTTAAAGTGTTAGTTTAACAAACTGTAAAACAAAACAAATATCTCTGGAAATTTCTCAGAGACGTAGCCGAGTGCCAATATTGTCACTTACTCTCTGCAGTACAGCAATCTGCTCTCGGTTTTTTTATGCTAGGCGCTACCCAACTGCATCACATAAAGTAAATTTCTTTGCAGAGCTTACAGTATAAATGTTCAAGGAAAGATCACAGGTAGCAAATTAATGTCATTCCAGAGTGGAACAGTAAAGCAAAATTAGTCAGATCCAGATAGACCCCAAAAGCCAGGAAAATGGGCTGCAACTGCACAAAATTTGGTATAATTTAAAATATTTGCCTAAAAAAATATATGGCCAAAACATACTTTGCATGAGTAGCACTTATCCACACTAATCCAGCAAAATCACTGGAAGAACAAGAGCAGGCTGCACCAGGGGCTTTGGTGAGGAGAAGAGCCACACATTGCGGCCAAAAATATAATTTTAAGCTAGAGTTGTATCATCAAGATTTATTGCCAGGAAATGTTCTGTGTGAAGATTGATCCATAAAAGAGCCAGAACAATATAAGCAGTGCCCAGGTTTGGCTCTCCTCATGATCTCACTTGGAACAGATCTTGGTAAGGTAGTAATTGAAAGTCTGTTAATTACAGAAGAGAGAAAAAGCAGAAAGCAAGCTGTCATTTCATTTTGCAACTGAATGCAGTATCTTTACTGTTTTATTACTAGAATAATCCTAGCAAGGGATCCCTATTCTCATTTACACCTTGTGAACGTCTCAGTGAAACAAATCAGGACACTCCCAGGACGTGAATATGAATCCTGCACTGATCTGAAGCAGGATCTGTAGGAATTGTGCAGCAATGAAGATGGTCCCTGATCATGACGTTGTGCACGGTGCATCTTGATTTGCTCAGCAGTTGCCCATCGCCAATCTCGCACAGACCGGGAGCTGGCTCTCCCACCACTCCCACATCATTCAAGGTTGATGCTTTGAATGGGGTTGTCACTCTCATTTCTATGCAAGGTAGCAGCTTCCAGCAGCCAATCACTATATATCTCTGCAAACTGAGGTCTCCAAAAAGCTTCTTCAAAGCCTCAATCAGTGTTAAATCCAGGTGGGTTACAGAAAGCCTGGGCAGTTGTGAGGTCCTCAGTGGCACATGGGACACTTTGCATGGGACAGCGGGAGAAGAGAGGGTTACAGATCTCCAATTTCCTGAAATAAATCCACACCTGTAAATATGAATCCAGAGAGCACTGAAGAGTGAAGCAGATCATGCAGTCCTGGCTGCAAGGATTTTATACTCAGCCTTGTAGGAAATGCTCTTCCCTGTAGTAAAGCACTTAATTAGAAGGCACATGTTTATCTGAAGGAGGAAATCAAATCCTACCCAGCACCGTGTCAACTGCAGTTCTCCCGCTCTACATATTAAACCACTAAGAAAAAATTAACTCATCAGGCCATTTGAGCTTTATGTTGAGGAATCTTTTTTTTTAAACTTACCTTGGGAAGTGAGCCAAGGTTGAGGTACAGACAAGACCTTCTGATGTATTCAAAGAACTGGTTTTATATGATGACTTCCATTACTCACCAAGGCCAACAGATTTTTTAAAAAGGATGCTTGAAATGCCCTGATCAAAACACAGAGGGTCTGAGTTCAAAACAGTGTCCCCAGCTGTTATTGCAATCAGCGGCTCTTTGCTGCTCCACTCAGCTGGATGAGATCACTCACAGAGAGCTCCTCAAAAAGTATTCTCATGCCTGAATGATGACTGGGAAACTAAAATGAACAAGATTATTATTTAGTGCAGCCAAAATGTAAACTCTGGATTCCAGCACAGAAATACAAATATAAGCTAGTTGCTTCTTCACAGATATGAATTGATTTAGTGGAGAGGAACTTCCAAGGGACCAAAAAATCCCCACCAAGAGAAAGAAAAGCAATGGCCATTATTTGGCTGAATAAATTATATTCAGGCAGGGATGACTTAAAAAAAAAGAAAATAGTTATTTTGAAATAATTGTGATGAGATGTTTCCAACTCTTTAATGTATTTTTTAAGATTAAATGAAAACATTTAATTTTGGATTGAAAAAAAATAAAGGTTACTTATCAGGATAGAGTGGTCCTGCTCCCACTCCCAGCACAGATCAGTTTCAAAATAATTTTATTTTTACCTGTAAAAATAAAGCAGACAAACAAAAATTCAGTTCAGTTGAATAGATTTTTTTTTTCCTCTTGTTGGGACACCAATCTGAAAAATCTGTTATGCACAAAGTTACTTCTTTGTCTTAACCTCAAGATATTTTTTTCTTTTAAAGGTCAATGTAAGCCTACCCCAAGTTCTTTATTGAGAAAATGGCTTTATCCACTTTAAAACACAATCATTTTCTGGGTAATCTGGGTTTGGAAAATGAAACGATTTTTCAGAGAGAAGAAAGCTGTTTTTCAGACTTGGCAGTTTATCTAAAAGAAATTATTTCCCAGGCAAAGACACAAGGGTGGCCTTATTGTCATAGAAGTCTCTTCAAAAATTAGCTGGTAATTTACCAGTGGGAACATTTCAATGGATGTAATTATTAATTTAAAAAGAAAGTACTTGTGTGGTTTTAGATTTGTGTAATGCTATCAGATATTAGTACCACAGAAGTTGAAAGGAAGCTAAATAATAGCATGAACAAATATTTATAGTGTATCTAAGTGATCTTAAATTACCTCCACTGTTGCCAATGTCCCACTTTCATATTTTCACTTATAGAAAGGGACACTTTTTTTATTGCATAAAAAGCTTGGTAATGGCTTCAATTCACTGAGGGTTTTTTTCTGCCTCTTCAGATCCTGTTCCCTTCGGGAGCATTTGTTCGAGCCGACATGAGCGAGTGGGGAATGGGTCTGACGGTGAGGACGCCAGGAAGTGACTTCAACAGCACCAGAGGTTTGTGTGGCCTCTTTGACGGGATCAGTCACAACGACCTGAGCAATGTGCCTGAGGAAGACTTCATAGAGGAGTGGAGGTACAAAGTGAGAGAGGATCCTGGACTGGGAGATGCTCTGTAGCACTGTTTCAAGGGTGTTGATAGGTTTATTTTATTACATACGCCCCTAATGATCTCACAGAGAGATCTCCTTAATCTGGCGAGGGAAGCCTGGACACCCATCAGCATCTGAACAGCACAGAGGGTTCATTTTCAGTCAGCACAATAGACATTATCAGTTACTGAGAGAGAAGTTTCCTATTTGCAAGTGATGCCAGGTTAACAGCTGTGTTAAGATCCCACTCAGCTGTTAAAAAAAAAAAAAAAAAAAAAAAGTAGTTCTCACCCACAAGAGAAAACGTAGATAACTGACAATAGGGATTAATTAAGGGTTTGGTATTTCCCTTGTTCTTTTAGTCCTGAACACCAATTACAATATATGAATATAGATTAAATGTTACATTTTGACAAGTGTGGTAATATATGTACCATGCTAAAACTTCATATCTACTCTACTAATGATAACTATACTAGTGAGCTCTAAAAACTTGCATTTTCTGAGACAGATGGTCTGGAATCAAAGCCAGGAGTTTGGCACTTGGACATATCCCTGTTTGTCTCCCTACCCCTACCCCTATCCCATATTTTAATTCCTGTTGCTGAAATCTAAACGTGGCTAATATGTGTTCCCAAAACCAAAATGGGTTTGGTTGACTGTATAGGGGATTTTTGTGGAGTATGTTTTGCAAATAAGGAAAAATAAGGCAAAGTACCTCAACATGCCACTTAATCTGTACATGGGAACTTAGTGCAATCCTATAGGAACAACAGATATTAGACGTATTGCATTTCAGAAAATAAACAAACACCTCTACTGTATTCTATTTATATTCAACAGGCCTATATAATGGCTGTTTAATGGCAGTTTTGACCTGTCATTACAAATTGTACTCTTTAGAAGTCAACAACCATCTTTAACATCTTAATAATGTGATAACCATCAAATCATAGAATTGTTTTGTTTGCTTCTGGAAAGACAAATGGAAAAACGTCTTAGTGCAAGAACCAACCAACTGCTGACTATCCACAAAGGGGCTAAGAAGATCCTTAGGAGGACCTGTTCAAAGCAAGTTTGTTGAAAGATCAGAAGCCAAAGCACAATATGTAGGAATTTTCTTATAAAACAGTAAGGAGTTTCCTAGCACTCGGCACATGTGATGAAGGTACTTCAGGGAAGGCAGGAGAAGCTCCTGCTAAGTGAGAAGGGCAAGAGGGGCGATGAGTGTCACCTTGCAATACTCCCAAGGATGGATTCTCAAGGACCCTTCAGAACCTGGTTAAAAAACCAACTAAGCCAATGGAAGGGTTAAAGCCACCTTCAGAAGAGACTGGATTGGTCTCAAAACCTGGAGGGTAGTTTTTCTGCTGCTGTTTTTAATTTCCTTTTAAATAACAGTGAAAGCATGTTAGATTTTCTTCAGCACCTGAAGCTAGTCTGAGTGCTCACCATCTGCCAGTTCTGCGCTTTCCCTGGCTCCCACCTCTCTCAAGCAGCTGCAGGGCTCTGAATGACACGGATCTGTTTTAAACATCAGCTCTACAATGAAACTTTTAAACAAAACAACATTGGATCCTCACAGACCTTAAATACCATCTGGACAAGAAGTTCTGAATTTTAAAACGTGTATTTTAGGCAGGTAAAATAAATTTTTCAAACCACTTTTGAAATCTTTTGAGAAACCAGCAGCAAATGTCCATTGTTATAATCCAACTCAGTTTGAAAAACTTCTCTTTAGCTCTTCCTTGATTATAATGGGTAACTAAGAGGAATGATAGTCTAGTCATCTTATGCAGGGGACAGAAGACACATCCTAGCTGAGTGGTATTTTCATGCCTGTAAGGAAGGATGGAGTTTCCAGTTACTCCATCCTTTCCACACCATACAACCCCATCCTGTTGACCAGAGCTGACCAAAGCAAGGTATTTGATTTCACGAAGAAAGAGCAAAGGAATTTGTTACAATAAAATATCAAGGCAAGAGAGTTTCATTGTACTGAAAATTTTGATTTGTGGTTTATGTTCCAATCACAGAATTGCCTGGATTGGAAAAGCCCTTTAAGATCATTGAGTCCAAACATGAACCACACACTGAGAAGTCCCCAACTAACCCATGTCCCTCAGTACTATGTCTACACAACTCTTCATACCCTCCAGGGATGGGGACTCCACCACTGCCCTGGGCAACCCCTTCCAATGCCTCAGAACCCTTTCAGCAAAGAAATTTTTCCTCACATCCAATCTCAACTGCCCTTGGCACAACTTGAGGCCTTTTCCTCTTGTCCTGTCCCTTATTCCTTGGTTGAACAGACCCACCCCCACCTCTCTCCACCCTCTTTCAGGGAGCTGGAGAAAGCGAGAAGGTCTCCCCTCAGCCTCCTTTTCTCCAGGCTCAACAACCCCAGGTTTCTCAGCCACTCTTCTTCACACTTGTGCTCCAGACCCTTCCCCAGCTCCATTGTCCTTCTCCGACACACTCCAGCACCTCAAATTCTGGACCAGCTTATGCAATTATTATCATTTATTCAATGTGTGATATTTACCTAGAGCCTCCAGTTTACATAGTGTTCCCTCCAAGAAAGAGCTAGTTCTGCTGCCTTAATTTAGGTTTGAAGTTAGTTCATGATGCAAGTCTGGGCAGCTTCAATGGCAGGTAACACCACTGTGCAGAACTGGAGGAACAGAGTGTGCAGGATGCCCACTCAAATAATGAAGCTGCGTTTTCTGAAGGACTAGAAGTTGTTTCAGTGCTTCCTCAATCAGCAAATATGTTTTATTCTTCTAGACTGTAGGAAAGCACAGAATAGCTTGTGCATCTGTGAGCACAAAAGCTGTCCTGTCGTATTATATCGTATTCTGCTGTGCCCACACATTGGGAAAAATGGTTTCATAAATGTCTGGGCTCCTGTTTCAGAGAGATAAATTAATTCATTTTTCCTATGTCACCATGATATTTTATTTAAAAGTAGTATTCTATAAATCAGCAAAATAATAATATCATATATGCCATTTTCAGTATATATTGGAAAATAGGATAAAGGCAATTAGACTTAGTGTCTGGCTGCAAAATGTTGGCAAGTGCCTTCACTTCTCAGAAATCTCACATTCTGGCTGCAAGAATTGCTTACCAAAATAATGTAAAGTTTTGGTGATATTTCAAATTTGTCTGGAAATAAAGTGCTGGCAACTATTGGGACAAGAAGCATATATTTTTCTATGAAGCTCCAGGACTCCTCTTGTGCTGCACAAACATGATCAATAAGAGTTCTTGTGCTCATGAAATTTCCCAAGAAACTTTAAACATGGCTATTTATTCAAACTGAACTCTCTAGAAGTTCATCCATCTTAAAGCTGGACTAAATTAAAAAGGGAAAAAAAAAAATCACCTTACCTTATGTGATAGCCTAGTCCTGTGATCAATAGAAAACTGCTTTTTGTCAAAAGAAAAATTCAAAGAAAGCTCCATTAGAAGACAAGAATTAAATTAAGCATGCATAAAAAAATAAAGGAAAAAACTAAAAGAAAAAACATAGTGATCCAAGTCTTAGAGGAAACACCTGGTAAGGAGAGCACAGGCACATAAATAAAGATGATTTTCATAATAAAGCATTTGAAACAAATACGTCTTTTTTGTCATTCTCTGAGACGTATCTGAGTCACACCAGGGACAAATCTAAGGCCTTATTTCATGTGTAATATGCAAAAGGTAACCTGCACCTTACAGAAAGTTCTGCAAAGAGAAGTCAAGCAGTTAGGCAACACTCCAGCAAAGCACTTAAGCATCTGTTACTAAAATGTCCCAACGTAGTGCTAAAAAACGTACGGGACAACTCAAGAAGGGCAGTGCAAAAGTGACTAAAAGAAAACAGAGATTAAATCTAAGCATTTTCTTAAGTACTTTGGAAGATTGGGAATTTATACATTCCCCAGCCTCAGGGAAAGAAAGTTTAGTTGGTACTGTAGATTAATTTGTTGAACGTTTCCTCCCTCTAATCTCTCTTTATTTCTAAATCAGATTACCTCCAGGGAAAAGTTTATTTGACAAGACTCCAGCACCTTCTGAGATGAAGCAAAGGAAAAATTACTGCAGATGTCAGAGCAATAGGTCTGTGCCTGAGATAAACAAGCTGAATGCCTTCCAGACTCCTTTTGCTCCATCTTCTGGTTGTCATTATGATCATGTGGATTACACTTCTGCAATCCCATACCTAGATGTTACGTCAGAATTTTTCACTCACTCAGAAACAGAGTCTTCTTTAAGAAAAGATGGGAAACTATCGACCATGTCTTTTGATCAGAAATATCTGTCTAAATCAGTCCAAAAGCGAGGTAGCCCTGAGTATCGATTAAAACTGCTCACACACAATGTTTCCATGAAAAACAACACTTCCATTAACTCTACCAAACCAATAGAAGACCTAAGGAGAGCAAAAAGGCAAGGAGACTATTATGAATACTCATCCTTTCACCCATTGCATGACCCAAGCCAGAGAGACTCAGAGAGCTTTGCATATTTTTTCCCAGAGGATTACTTTGAAGGTATTCGGACAAAACTTCCACTGTCATGGCCCACTCCCAATGGCTTAACCGCTGCCAAAGCTCGGGAGATTTGCCACCAAACTCTTGCAAATTCCACCATTGGCTTAGTGTGTAAAGGTCTCCTTGGAAAACAGATGGATGTGGCAGTTGATATATGCCTTTCAGATCTGCAGCTCAAAGATGACGTGGCTTGGGTGAGGGCACTGATAGCCCTTTTGGAAAATGAATGTGAAAGAAGAGTGCTAGGAAGGAGAAATAGAGCATTTAATGCAGAAAACCATCCATCTGCTGCCCAGGAGGAAATCCTCACCGTTCTCCGGTGTCCTGCTTTCTGTAATGGCAATGGACAGTGTACCAAACTGGGCTGCCAGTGCTTTGAAGACCACAGCTCCTATGATTGTAGCATTGCCAAAAGTAAGTAAAAAATTCTGTTTGTTCCTACCCTACCCATCTTTCCATGGTATTAGAGTTATTGGGTAGAACATCTGCACAGAGTTGTTTGCTCTTCAAACAGTGCTACCAGTAAGATATTTGATGAATTAGTAATCAGGTTTTGACCTTGAAGAGCTGATCAAAATAGCTGGTTGGCTGGTCCTTCACTTTTTCGCCTCAGTAACTTTTTAAAAATGGATTTTACAAGCCCCTTAGCAAATTGGTTTTGCAGAAGTGATTTTCTTTACATCTGATCTATCACAGGCATGCTGACAAGCAAGCTTCTGACAAAAAAGAGGGTCCTGCTCACCTTTTGGTCAACATTCATGTTAACATTGTATAGCTACTTCTTTTTTTTTTTTTTTTTTTTTTTCCTGATCAACAGAGAATACAATTTTTAAATTAATTTCAAACACTGTACTAGTAACAAAAAAAAAAAAAAAATTAAAAGTGACTAAATGAACAGGTAACATTGTCAAAGCCATAAAATAGCTACAGGACATATTTGAACCTGCAGACCTCATTCTGCAAATATTTATGAATTACAGTTACACAGGAGACTATCCCACTAGGTCTGTTTCTTCTTTACAGTTCAGCCCCTCACTGGATAAATCTAAGTCCAAAGTGAGTACTGACAGTGCCTGAAACTAAGTACAGGCAAAAATGTTCACATTAATTTCAAAATGTAAGCCCTGCCTCAGCAAACCACATAAGCTTATGTTTGAAGTTACAAAAAGGTACTTAAGGCTCAGCCAAAGAGTTGAGTTCCTGCAGCTTAAGAACTAACAGCATTTCAGCTAAGCTGAAATGACAAGACATGCTCTCTCTTAGCCCATCCCAAATGTGGGGGAAAGCCTTTTCTATGATGTTTAGGTTAAGGGACATTATTGTCTATTTAGGACAGGTAAAGGTCTTATCTAGGGTCAGTCATCATGGCTTAGCTGAGACATCCACATCACAGCCAGCCCCAGGAACTCAGCGGCACATCTAGTACCCCAAGGCCAGAACGAGACTACCCACGTGCTCTACAACAAATGTGTCTTCAGTGCACTGATTTAAAGTGGTTAAAATATATCCTGACATTTGTTTTTTGTTAATGACGGGCTGAAATTTGCAGGATCATTTCCTAAATTTGGAGGAATTCATTCTGGTTCACACAGAGAACAACTGACACCAGTGACTGAAAAGCAAGTTGAGCAATTTTGCAGTTATAGTCCAATATACAATTCAGTGTTTAACTTAATTTCTCTGTGATATGGTCAGGTTAGGGAGGTTGCTTAGGCCAGATTTTTAAATTTTATTTTACTTTGCTATGGTTGAAATCGCTCAGATTAGAAGAAAATAACTTCAATATGACCTTTCAAGTAAAAGCCAATAGCACCTTGTCTTCTTACTGCAACATCAAATATAAACAAGGACAGAGTACAGAGCAGGGCCTGAGATTGCACAGGGAAGTGAGAAGTGGAAAACAAACATACCTCAGCTGTGGCAAACACACGGTAAGCCGTTACTACTGCCCAGTCTGACTGCTTTGTCCGTCTCTCATGGCCTGTGCTTCACTTTTCTCCAGTTGAGGAAAAGGTGGTCGTTGGTCTTTGCTTCATATCACTTCTCTTTTGGGAGTCTGGTTTATTAGAGTTCACAGTACATTGCATTATTCCCTCTAGTTTTCCAAAGTAGTATCCCTACCCCCCACGCCCCCCTCCAGTAAACTCAGCACTGCTCACCTGGAAACCAGCTCCTCCACCGTGGGGTCTCCCCCGAGCGAGAGCTGCTTCACGGAGGCTGAGTTTTCAGCACCAGCATCCTCCTGCTTAGCCTGGTCCCTGGGGGAAGCAAGCTTGGTGTTGGATTCGCACTGTTGCAATTAGGAAAGTAGAAATTTCCCTTAATGCTTATACTGCTCCATTTGCTGGGGGTGAATTTCTTAAGCATTGAGACAAAATTAACATTGACAGCTTCAGCAGTTTTCCTAAAACTAAGGCAGAAGGCCCTTTTCCAAAATTCCTGTGCAGTTTTCCCAACATTTCAAGGGCAACATTTGATTTAAAAAGTGAATGGCCTTTGTTCTCTCTATCACACTGTATACAACCCATGTTACCTTAGCTGCAGCTAAGGACTTGTAATTTTTTTTTTTTAAATTAATACCTGTAAAATATTTTCTGTGGGTGTAAATTTTAAGTACAAGTATTATTTTTTATTTAAGAAAACCTAAAGAACACATTAATAACTACTACTCAAGCAGAAGAATGCCTTCTAGCTAAGTAAAGTGATATCAGAATAGAAAGCATTGAATAAAATGTAGCAGAAAATTCCATTTTGAGCCATCAGTATTTATTTTTCTCTTGAGGAAAAGGTAGTGGCATAACTCTCATGTGCAGAGCATGTCTTCCCAAGGGTGCACTTAACCTGGGGAACATTTACCATTCATTTTTCTTTTTTCCACCATACTAGTGAGATAATATACTGCCCTCTCATCAACAGCTGTCTGTCTCCAGAGGTGGGAGACAACAGTCACTCACAGTGTGTTCCACATCATAAACATACACTGGGAACTTACCCAATACAGAAGAAAAATTAAAAAGACAAAATGCCACAACAGACTGTTATGAAGGCTAGTGGAATTAACTTTAGTCAGTAAAATCTTCTCTGCAAAATATAGATTTATCTTTTTCTATTTGTTACCTACCTACCAGGTTGTAAAGGGTAAAACCCTGAACATGCAGCATGGATCATGGGGATAGACCCCTCAACCATATAAACCTCTGAGCTGTTCTGTGCATGAAAATTAGGATCTTAAAGAGGAACTCCTGTTTCCCAAATATCCTTGTAGACAATAAAACTACTTAACAATTCATTGTGTGTTCCACATCCTAAAGAAAATATTTATTCAAAATATTTTACAATCTGTTTTTCATTAACGTGGGGAAAAAAAAAACAGCTGCTTAAGCAAATATTACTTTTAAAAAAATTTACCTACAGACAAAATGAAAGAAAATTCATTAACATTTTTGAGAGTTTTATTGTTAAATAAGGGATCCTCCTTCATATAAAAAAACAGGGTGTGTTTGGCTGGATTTGGTTTGGATTGTTGGGTTTTTTCCCCCAAAATGAAGACACTGCAAATAAAGAGAATCCATTTCCTGAACAAATTTACATAAAACATCACAGTATTTACAAATGGGAACAGCGATGATCAGGAGAGCTGCAAATACCTTCTGTAACATGGGTTCCACAAATGCAAAACACTTCGGAAAATATACCTCTGAATCTGTAAATTGCTATTGCTTGACTATTCCCAAAGCATGTTGCCAGAAGAGTCCTCAACTTCTCCATGTGATGGGTTAGTGGGAGGCAGTATGAATTTCCCTCTATGTCAGTGGTAGCAGTTTGAAGCCTTTTAAATGTTATTAGCTTCTTACAGGACGGTCAGTAATTTAATCTAGATAATTTGTTTTAAATTCTTGATACCAAAGATAAAAGCACACTTGATAAAAAATAAATTAAGAATAGGCCAAGTCTTCTAGTACTTGTTCCTCCTATTCTCCCAGATATCCTGATACCAACTAATGCTAGACTGGTAAGACACCAGTACATGCTGGGAGGGCTATAGCTCAGCTAGCCACACCAGAGCCTAGCAGAGAGCAAGACCTGGCTACTAGGTTAGTCCATCCCATGTACTACTGGTATGGAGATAATGGGATGGAGAAGCATTTGAAGTTGAAGCTGACTTTGAGCAAAATGGTGAAAAAAAGTATTGCAGGAAAATTAAAATAAGCCCAAGGTAACAACCAGCACATTTAATTTGCAGAACCTTCTCCTTTGTGTTCGGCATAACTGTAGAGAAGCTAAGAGAAGAATTTGTAAGTTGGTTTCAGCATTAATTATGGAGAAGCAAAAGTTCTGCCGCAGTCTAGAGTGAATAAATGTGATGAACTGCAATGAGCTCCATGTATTACAGACTATTTATAAATGAATTTATGAGTGATCTAGAATATTCTTTCTCTATATATAAAAAGACAGAAATTGTGTATTTATAAAAGTGCCTGATATTGGAAATGCAAGGTAAAACAGATCTATACATCCAGCCAGAGGTCAGATCCCCTACCAGGAGAAATAAAATCTTAGGTCTGGTGTGCCAATCACTCTGACATTATAATACTTAGAAAAGGTCAGCTAGTTAATTTAGTACAGACAAGCAAGATAAGTATTAGTGTGAGCTTCACCTTTAGCCGTTCTTGATTTTTTCAGTTTTATTCACAACATTTTTAAAGATATTTGCTTGTTTTTACGTTTCATAGGCAGAAATGTTCTACACAGACAGCGTGTGATATAATGCCTATTTGAAGGGAAAAGTACTACAGTATCACACAGTAATGATGTGCTGCTTAAACAGCAGTTCAAAAGCCTGGAAGTGCTCAGAACTGAAGTCCAGTTGACGTCATTAAAGCCAGGATTTCACACCAGAAAAGGCTATTAGAGATGAAGAATTAAGATCAATCTCAGAAATAAAGCTGTGTGTTCCAACAGGGACAGCTTCACTCCCCTAACTGGCAGCTCAGGCATCCTGACCCGGCTGGCAGCAGGCAGGCAATCAGCACTGGGCAAGCACAGGCAGGATAAGCCTTTGGGCTTTTGTACTAATAAGCAGAGAAGAAAAGGAGGAGAAATTAAGAACTGAATTAGGTTTCTGCAGGACATATAAAACTGCTGGTTCTTTCACTTTCTTTTAAAAAGACAGGACCAAAGAAACAGAAGGATGTATGTTGATTTTGGAAATGCTATAATTTAAATCCCATTGTTAGGAAAAAGTTATTTTACAGGAGAAGTTACATGAGTAATGAAGGAGCAGGCGACTCCTTTTGCTGGTCATATATTTTCCCATTAGCTTCAAAACAAATCTCCATCTCATTTTCTCAGGCTGGAATTATAGACATGAATTAAAACTCCCCCAAGATCAAGGAGGCCATCAACATAATTCAGATATCTCTCCCAAGGTCACTCAATCTCAGCTACACTACCAGTATATCAGAATGTATTCTGCCACTGGTTTTGACCAGTGTACACACATAAAAAAATGGCTGTTCAGTACTTTTAGGGATCAGAACACAACCCATCACATATTTGGAATAATTTTAAATGAAAACATGTAGAAAAAGAGAAGATGCGGTGTGACTTGCAGACAGGCTCACTCCCCAGCGCTGCCTGACTCCAACAGCAGCAGTCCAGGTGGTCAGAGCTATAATTATCCTCACATGAAAACTGCAATTTGGAGTTGAAAGGCACCTCTGAAATCTGGCAACGCTCCAGAAGCTTAGACTTTCTTAATGTTGCTTAACATTTCATAAAACCCCCCAACACTTGTATAAGGTGCTTAAAATGTCATTACCACCTGTAATTAAATGCAGAATCCAATTACCACAGATAGCAAATCAGGTTGGTGCTTACCGGATGTATATATTGACCATGTTGCTTATAAAAAAAAAAATCAGGAGTAGTAAAGCACACATAGAGGGATGTAACATGCAGATTGTATGAAGCTCTAAAGAGCAATTACAAGATAAAAGGTAATGAGGAATAATAAGGACAAATTAGTTTCAGGGAAGTAATGACACCTGAAGTTTAAATTTCTATGTGGAAAATTCTGGAAAAAAAAAATAGCTAGCAAAGAAATGAAAGACAGCAAAAATTATGGTGAGAAGGTGAGAAGTTAACAACTAACACGCTTATGAATATCCCATTTTCATAACAATAAATTTCAGTGGTATTATTAAGAAGTTCTGTGAACCCAACCCCATTTTCAGAGGTTCAGGTTTGCTTTTCTGGTTCCTCAGACCTACCTGCAACAGCAGTGACATGAATTACACCCTGTTATTTTTAGAATGATTATATAGACCTTTCTGAATTTATCACGCTGCCTTGGGCTGAGTCTTGTTCATGTGCTCTAATTAAATAATATTAATTAAAGCACCAACTGTTTTAAAAAATAATTATATTGAGTAGTAGTATGGAGTCAGCTATTACAGTTCCTCAGGTGAGGTGTTCAAATGAAGATGTCCCTTCTCCATGGCAGAATAAGCTCAGAGCTTTAATCAGGCCAGTCATGCAAGCTGAGGATAAAGTGCGTATTACACAAATCTCACTGTTTATATAATTGTGCTTTATTTTTAAGCTTAGTTGCTGTTTTCAAGGACAAAACATGAGGGAGACATTTAAAGAAAATATTTAAATTGTTTTGAGATCTTCGGGTGAAAGGGGACAGAGTGTTTCAGCTCTCTATGTCAAACAGCTGCTTTGCAGCTTTTTCTATGGGAACATATTGACTTTGAAATAAATATGTTTCTCCCACTTCTATCAATTCAAAGGTCTTTAAATTCCAGATCATGGTGGTATAATGATTATTTAAGTGCTGTTAGTCTGTTAAGTAAATGGATACTTTTTGGCACATGCAATATGTGTTTTGCTGACGTGATACATCACAACAGCGCAGACGGAGTCATCAGGGTGTATTGGGTCAATATAAGCTCTCAATGCATAAATTAGACTATACAAAGTAAAAAGTGTGTACTAGACAGGATATCTACAAAGAAACACGCTACTCACTGGATGTAAAGGTGGTAGCCTCTGTCTCTGTGACCAGCCTGTGGTGCCGGCATGACCAGACCTTCAAGGGAGAATTACATTTCATACCACCATGAAGGGTCTCAGAAATACAGTTGTCTGAAATTGTGTAATTTCTGTCTGATCCTCTCCACAGGAATTGACCAGGTTTTAAAATTTTCTTAGACTAGTCAACAAAGAAAAAACACAACCAAACTTTGGGCTAATATGTCAAAACACTGTATATACAATTAGTTGTAACAATTTTTCAAAACTGGATATCAAACAAAGAGTCAAACATGCTCGTGAGAACAGCAAACACTCTACTTACTACTATTAAACTTTTCTTGCCAAAATAGAGTGCTATTACTATAAAAAATTAATTATTAAATGGCATTATTCTTTAAAAATCTTTTTTTCTTTTCAAATAATAAGTTATTGAAATTCTCCTCAACTGTTTCTATCTAATACTATTTTCTTGAGTAATAATTTCTGTAAAGCAAGGAACACTTCATGCAGATCACTGTATCCTGCTGCAGCATAAAACATACTTTCCTATGCTGCTTCTATTCCACTGGGATTGTATTCTTTACATAGAGCTTAAAGATATTAAGGATATATTCTTATTTCCTTCAAGATGACATTAAAGAGGTTTCACTAAGATATAAATACTTTGTAAAAGAGGTTCTATATAACTTGAAAATGAAAACCTTTATTTTGAGACCTGTTATCTCCACTTAATATCAAATTTTTCCAGAGCTTACTGGACAATATTGGAAAATAGATAAAGAATAAATATGAAAATACTTATAATGCAATTAAAGATATGATTGTTTTCAGTTATTCAGCTTTTTCCTAGTTAAACCAATTTATGATTTAATACTGAATGTTAACTGGAGAAAAAAAAATAATTAAATGTTAATTTAAAAAATACATGGTTTCTTTCTCCCAGACATCTACAAAAAAGTGTTCCTCATCTGAGTGAGCTATGAATCTTAATAATAATGGCATCTTATGTGCATAAAATTATTCTACAGTATCTACAGATTTGGGACATAAAATTTTACGCCAATGTATTATTTTCAGGCTAAAAGCAAAGGTGGCATCAGTGGTCATAATTACAAAAGGCATAATGAGTAAATATCAAGGCTTTGAGATTATTTATCCAACATGAATTTTTGAACATAGGACCTACCTGCTTTTGAAAAGAGCACTCTTGTGATCTTTTTAGAACAAATTAACACCTCCAACCACAAAAATTTTAGTAAGAAATACAAAATTTACAAAAGAAACATAGTTAAACATCAAAAGAAAATAAAGAATTGTCAACCTAACCTACCATTGATGCATCCTGACTGACACCTAGGTACTCTGTTTTGTATTAATGGATACAGATTTTTCCCAGCCACATAAAACATATTTGTGGGTAGTTCTCAGGGATTGACAAGCTTCATGCTAGTTTTGAAGCTTTTCTTCTTTTCATAGCAATTTTAGTTTACTTTTTGATGCTGCAGATGCAATAAACACGTATCTGAAAAGGCAAACATCAATACCAGCCTTAATCTATGGTTGTAACTCCCAGTTCCTTCCATTCAAAGCACAGACCTGGCTGAGCAGGAAGAGGGCTATTAGCTTGATAGTTACAAAGTCAATAGAAACGGAGTTTTAAAAGGATATCAAATCTTCATGATAAGGGACATGGAAGGTTGCATGCTCAGTGATCCATACTATTCCCTGCAAATCAGATCAGGGAGATAAATCTTTTCTGGTGATCAGTTTATTTGCTTTAATGCAAAGCAGTGAAAGCAGTTCAGTGAAATATGTATCTAAAGAAAACCATTTTCTGAAACATATAGAATTAAATGCTAGAAAAGTTTATAAAATTCTGTCTGATTTAAGCTGCCCAAAGCCAGACACTCCAGATGCATGCCTATAACTTCTTTACATCAGGCTGTTTGCAGGCGGCACATCCTTAAATCTTGTTAAATCCAAAACAAAACAAAAAGCCCTGAACAAATAACCTCCTTCCTCAAATACTCACGCACACGCACACACATGATAAATAACAAATTCATGACGGTTTTTGAGCTTTAGAATTAAAAGCTTTAACTTGTTAAAAGGTCTGATTGAAACTGACCAAAGATAAAAATGCAAAGCAAACTTATAACACCCTTATATCATGCTTTATGTTCTGTAAAGAACCCACAATCCACCAGTACAGAATGTTCAACCAACTGTGAATGAAAACCCAAGTGTAATAACCAGATCTTATTCTAATTCACTAACTCTAAAGATGGGAAAATTACTAAAAACAACCAACTGGATACTAGCGTGGCCATAAGAACTGTGATGACATCCATGAGCATCCTTGTGCCCAAATCCCTTTGGGTGGCATCACTGCAGTCATTCCTGGTGAGCCACAAGATGCTGCCAGGGGTTCTGCCCTGAAGTACCTTTGAGGGACTGAAACTGAGACCTGCTTTGATACACCAGTAAGCACCATGAATGTGCAACTAGATCTTATGTTTTCCCACTCATCAAGGCCATCTAGAAAAGAGGCAATACTCTCTAGTCAACAGCATGCTTCTCTTCTTTCTATTGCTAAAGTAAATTGCTAGCAAGCCTTTTAAAAACAGAAGGATCAAACAAACATAAAAAGTCATAGTGAGATAGCTAAAGCAAAAATAATCTACCATATTGTTGCAGCACAGGGACATTTTCAGGGTGAAATTGAGCCAGTCCATTTCTCACATGCAATGAGTACTTGCAAAACGCCTTTTCTATACTCTCCCAGGGCTCACTTCTGCAACCCATCCTGGGTACCAGAGATCCTCAAAGCAGAAAACCAGATCCACTCCACGTAAGCTAAAGATCGTAAGTCTATAGTTTGGTACTATGACAAACTGGTTTTTTGAGAATTGGTTTTGGAAGCAGGGACAAACACAATCTTCATTTAGAAACCAGGGAGGTCACTAGTGCACAAAACTCTCAGCAAACAGTGCATTGTCGGTAATACTTTTTCTTAGGGAGGATTTTCAAATGAGCTTTGGGTTACAGATAGCATGAGTTCCAGACTAATGCATTCAGTAACTGTGTCTATGGCTGCTGTAATAACCCTACATACAAAAGAAAGAAATACAATATTTTTGCATGTATTTGAATGGAGACTTGCTCTGTCCAAGCTGTGATATAACTGAGCATCAGTCTGCTCTGATCCAGAACCTTCATAACTGCAAAATCCAGATGTCCACAACCATCCCAGAAAGCTCTGGCACAGTAGCTTGCTCCACTAGCTGTATAATTTCAAGGATAGGGCAACTGAACAATATTGACAATTTTCTTTCACATTTCAGCAAAACTGTGACCATATCCAGCACTTATGATCTGGTTCTTGATTTGCTTTTCCTGACTTAGGTTGCTTATTTATCTTCCTGATCAAGAAAAGCAGGGCAGCCCATTTCCTTCTTTTTATCTGAAAATAATTCTTGCCAGGTTTAATCTCAGGTCTGCTGCTCCAGCCCAAAGTTGCACGTGTAGCTTTGAAGCACTGCAGAAGAACCATCATTTGTGCTAGAATACTCTTCTAATCAAAAGTAGAAACCCAACATGAACCATATCTATCCGTCAGTAAGACTTCAATAAGTGTAGTTTTGCAAGATTCTTGATTTTGTGTCAACTGTCTCCATTTCACTTCTACATCTGTTCATATTTATTATGCACATAATACACTACAACAGGTATCTATAAAACCAATCGTGTATTTATGTGGGGATTTTTAAAGTCTATTATGTAGCCTGTGCTCCTTGTCAGGTTTGACTCCTGCAAATGCTTACATAAAGAAACTGCACTGTCAGCAGCTCTGAACTTATTATTCTTTCCTGCAAATTCCTACTGAGGGCAAAGTAGAGGGATCAGGAGGGTCCCTGTCTCTCAAGGGAGGCACAGCACAAGCACTGCAAACCAAACAGGACAGATCTCTTACTTCTGTCTCACCACCTGAGGTCTAGAGGCCTTTTAGATGCAACCTTCAGCTCCAGAGTCATGTCATTTTTTTATGCCAAGGTAGTTTTATTAAAACCTGAGATTTTTTTACTCTTTTCCCCAACGTCTCCTGCTGTTCATCAGTGTCCCAATGTGATGCTCTAGCAACAGACACATTTCAGGTGTGTTTACTTGAGGTGTGTGCAGACCAGGCATTAGAAAGGCATCAAAGAGCCTGTGTCTGAGTCAGTGGATGTGAACACACAGCTCCTTAAATCCTCCTTCATAACATAATTGCACCCTGCCACCCATCTGAGCCCTAGGTGCTACTCTGAGCTTCATTCTTTTCATCTACCAGTAAAAGCCAAAGTACATTTTTGGCCTATAGGCCATACAGAGAAAAGAAGGAGGATGTTCTGGCCTGGATTTTGTTATATTGTGGTATTCACACTCCTAAACATAAATTATTAATGTTCAAACAGATCAAATTTTCACAAGCTTGCTCCATGCACTGCCTGATTACCCGCAGATTTCTCTCCTGTCTCTAACTTGCCCTTCCACAGACATCAGACATCCATCCCAGGTCTCCACTTTCTCTGGATATCTGTACTTTTGCCCTTACTCTCACCTTTGTGATATTTCCCAGCTCTTTCCTTTGCTCCTGTCTTTCTTCCCTTCAGTTCTCCACTGAACTACTTGCAGCTCTTTTGCTAAGGTTTTTCAGGCTCTCCAATATTCCCTTTTCACGTCTCCACCTCTCTGGCCCATGAGCATATGCCATGCACAGGCTCATTAACTACCCATCCACTAACATGGGGAGCGATGAACAGCAGCTGAACCTTGATTGTGCTTCCCCCAGCAAGAGCAGGATCTGTGTGGGTGAGTACCCAGCTACCAACTGTCCTGACACTTTTCCCAAGCTAATGTCATTGAGGTTTCACCTTCCATGTTTGTTTGAAACTGGCTAATATATGGGAAAACTAGAAGACAGAGGGGAAGACAGACAGAAAACGACATTACAAACGAATGCCTAAAATTCCTATGCCCATTAAATGTGATATCTCATTTTAAAAACCAGTTAGATTAAAACTAATGACCATTTTAACTAATGGTGTATTGTCCATAGTGAGGTTTAAGGTATGAACTCTAGTATCCATTTGTTTAAAAACGAGTCATTATGATTACTTCCATTTTGCATCAGACTTTCTCCCTCTTCCTCTCCTCCCAACGTCCCCTGCAAAAGGCCTTGGTAAGAATCTGCATGAGGACTCCACTACCATCTCAGTAGCATATCTTAAACTGTCCAGAAATAAAGGAATAGAGCATAAAATTGCATATGGTCTCCCACACAACTGTGTATTCCTCCCATTAGAGTGCTTCCAGCTGAAGGTGGCTTGGCATGGCCGGCTGAAGTAACAGAAGAAAGCTCACTGAAACAACAGCTCAGTCCCCTCCTTCCCCCACTTTCATCAAACTACAAGGTGCATTTTTCTTCTATGAACCTTTCACCACTTTCACCAGAAAAAAGAAATCTAGAAATCTCATTTTCACTCTGTTTAACCCTCAACATGGCAAATCTTAACAGAAGATATCCAAAGCTCATATGGTGATATATTTCCTCCAGATTTAGATCAATTTAAAGATGTTGTACAAAAGTCTGTATAGAATGGTTTGAGAGAAATAAATATGAAATACCATGCTGATGAGGGTGGTGGAGCACTGGAACAGGCTCCCCAGGGAGGTGGTCATGGCACGAAGCCTGAAAATATTCCAGAAGCATTTGGCCAAGGCCCTCAGACACATGGTCTGACTCTTGGGATTGTCCTGTGCAAGGACAGGAGTTGGACTTGATGATCCTTGTGGGTCCCTTCTAACTCACAACAGTCTATGATTCCATGATTTCAAAAAGCATTGAAGCCAGGTAATCTTGTCCTGGCCCTGACACAATGGTGTCACGGTAGTGTCAGGATGCTCATAAAGACATAAGGAAACCCTCGGGGAAGCACACAGGGCTCACTGACAAGCAACCAACCTGTGAGTGCCTTCCTGGAAGAGGAACAGCTGCAGGAGCATGCTCCTGTGCCTCACTCCTTCCCAGGCTATGAGATTTTATTTCACCCACAGAAGCCTGAAAATCTGCAATGCTAATGAAAAAGTTAATGCAATCCGAGCTACCTCAGTACTAGTGGGGGTAACTATTAAAATATCATGGAAAACATAATTAAGCTTTTTTAATTATTATTTTTATGCACTAACCACAGAAGAAGGCAATTTATCAAAGCCATTCACCACATCTGACTAATAGTTTTGTACGTTACAGAAATCCACAGCTAACTGATGAATGCTGATAAGCTCTAAACCATTTCTCTCCTTGTAAATATCGCAAAGCATCCAACAGTGCTCCATTAAAATCAATAAAGAAAAAAAAAGAATAAAAGAAAAGCTAAAAGCATTTCAGAAGTATAGAAAAAGTCTTTTCCCTCTCTTTCACATTTATGTTGCTTTCCTTCCTTTCTCTGGAAAAAGGCGAGTCCCGCAGCTATGTTGTTACAGGCTGCAATCTGGTGGGATTGCAGTGTTTAAACTGCATTCATCCCACTTAACAGCTTAAATGGCAGAGCCCTAAAGGAACAGTGAGGTACTGGGGAAGGTTGTCAACTCAGCTCAGGGCGTTTTGCCTCTTGAATCAGGGCTGAACCAATGTACCATTAAAATATTAGACACAGAGCTTCTGTTTTAGACAAGCTACAGCTCAGAGAAAACCGATGGGCAATGTTACTTTGCCAGAGCAGTGGTGATGGGGCAGGGAAGAGGAACAGCTAAGCAGTCTCTCCCCACCACGTAACAGGAAAAACAACTTGCACTACACTGTGCCAGTGCACAACGTGCCTCTGAGTCATGCCCCTACTAAGTGTTGTTCATGAAACAAGAAGTAAATTTTCTGCTTTGTATTGTCATCAGAGTGGCTTCTCCTGACCATCAGAACTACAAGTATTACCAATAAAAATATGAAACCATGATCCTGACTGCCTTCTGCCTTTGACATAGCATATTAGAGACCTTCTGAGTGTTGCAGTATCCAAGTGCCGATGCAAACACATGTCCAATTATATTTTTTCTAAAGTAAAGAAGTGAATTCTGCCATACAATGAACTTGCATTTTGACTCTGTAAAAATAACCTCAATAGGAAAGCAATGAGCAATTTTAAATGGTGAATACCTGAAGTATGACAGAACACAAATGAACCTTTACCCGAGAATCATAAAATATTTTAAAAACAGTAATGGGTGAAATTCAACCTTGTAAGGGGGACAGTGCAGGCTCTACATCACTTAAGCCCTACTTAAGGCCTCAAAATAGGATTTAGGTGAAACTTAGCTAGTGCATGACATTTGTGCTGACATTGTGCAGAGCGGAGTGCCACCCATTAATGACTTAACCCTCACAAGCAAGCATTCCTTTGAGGAACACATTACTTTTATTGCATCCATAGCTTTTTTTTTTTTTTTTTTTTTTTACAAAAAAGGACCGTTTTTTGCACTGCTGTTTCACATTATGAGGAGCCTGGTGGCACGGTCATCTTCTACAGCATGACACCCTGTCCTCTCAGCTGTGCTCCCATCCTGTAACCTGGGTCAGCAGAAGTATTACCACTGAAGACCTTTTATCCTGAAGCAGCAGCTTCAATTAATTGATTCCTTGAGCCATATAATGCTCACTAATACATCTTGTAGTGCTGGGTGCACAGAGTAATTATTCAATGGAGGTTTGCTGCCTCCCATTTCGACAACTCTTGTTCCTCTGTTCAAGGTAAATTCGCAGGGAAGAAAGGTAGACCCCAAGGAAAAGAATTAAACCAAAACAACCAGGATCAACAACAAAATCTCTGTCAAATGAGAACAGAACGGCATGTAAGCGCTACTCTCTAAAGTTTTATATCTATCTCACCCTTTCAGAGCAAGCTTTGGAAATCACGGGCTTAGAGAACGAGGGTCTCTGTGATGTTCGAGCCTCTGACTGCAGCAGGATCCGCGTGTTTGGCCTCGGCTTCAAAGAGTCACCTAACCTGCGCTGCGAGATCACCAGGTTAATGGTAAGCAACTTCCCATGGGCTCATGAAGTATTGATGATACAATCAGACTTTGACACACTTTTATTAAAGTCTTTTACCCTGAACCATGCCAAATGCCAGCATCTCTCACTGTCACCGCAGGGTACAAACACCTTCAAAACCCATTGCCAATACACTTGCTATAAACGAGAGGAAGCTGAAGAGGCTCAGCCCTTTCCAGGACTGGTTCCTTGGAAATGCACAACAATGTGTTCTTGCTAATTTTCTCTGTGGGGTTTTGTTTAACTTTTGTTTGGTTCAGCTGCACTGTAGTCCGGTGAAGCCTGAAATCACAATATTATTTCTCATTTTGTGCATCTGGAATCAGTACGCTTGGTGATTTTCCTAAACACATTTGAATGCTAAATTTTGTGGTTAAATATGAGGTACCCTCAACATAGTTACAGAGGCTTTTACTTGAGTTTTCTTAGTCATAGTTCAACACCAAGTCAGAAGTTTTAATTACTATTAAACCCATCTCCTCTGCTTACACTGTGATTTTATTACAAACAACTATACATGGGCAAGGCTAGGACTGAATTATTTGGTGTATCAGCATACTCAGATATGCAGGGTTTGATTCACCTCATAAATCCACCTCATAAAAGACTAATTCCCATTCAGTGCTACCATGCTAATGAGGCACAGCTGAGATTTGCCTTCCATGCCCACTTAGAGCTTGGTAGGCTCTTAACAACCAGTGATGTCTTATGCAGCTGATCTAGATAAGTAGCAGACATGGCCTTCAAGGAGCAATGAACTGGCTGCTGAGCCCAAGGAGCAAACACAAAGTTGCTCCATGATGCTGCCCTGTCTTATCCCAACTGCTCATCCCAAGTGCAAACCACAGCACTTCCCAAATCAATAGACCACTTGCAAGCATAGAGGAGCATGGCTTGTTCTTTACTGTGGCTAGAGCAACAACATCATTTCTTTTATATAAATGATTTGGAAATACCTTATATTAGTAATTAGAAATATAAACATATGTTGACAACTGGAATTTCTTTATATGAGCCTTCAGTTTCAGCACTCTCCTTCTGTTTTACTGTAGCATCTCAATGGTGAATGGATATCAAGAGAACAAGAAACCACAAAAGCAGATTTTCTCAGCTCTGAGGCTGTTGACTGCCAGATTCCTCTCCTGAACATCACAGAGACAGAGGCTGTGCACTTTGTCGCCGGTGATGAGCCGTTTGCAAGATGGCAAGTGAAAGTAGGAATTTCTTATGCTTCTAAGAAATGCTTTAGAAGGAGAAAATCAGTTGTCATGGTAAATTAAAATGCAAAGCACAATTTGCTTCCCTTCAGAAATGAAAATGCCTGCAGAAAT
>NW_010294578.1:78618-81835 GCF_000700745.2 Antrostomus carolinensis
CACCAACCAAAACAACATCAGTTAAAAACTGGTGTCTTTGTAGGCAATCTGAAAGAACAAATTACAATCACTTCTCCAGGTAATCACCTGAGATTGATGCAGTTGTACTAATCAATTGTTAATCATTAATATTTCATTTCTGGAAATCCCAGCTCAAGCTCTTGATTAGGCAGCAAGAACAAGGCAGCTTTGACTCTCTGGTTGCAAGGCTGATGCTTGTGCAGTGCAGGAGCAGAGCACTGGCTGGGCCCTGGGCAGCAGGTGAGGGCTGGCATGACGTAAGCAGAAATAGCATGGTCATGGTCTTGAACGACTGCAAGAAGAAGTGTGTGCAGTACCTGCTCATGCCAGGTTTGCTGCTGTGGCATTAGCCTCTTTTGTTCACAAAATGATACCTACTTTCTAAATATTTCCAGGAAATCAGCACCTTACAGACCCTGCATCTGCTCCCTTTGGTCTTCCTCTCAGCCTGGATGGTTATTTCCTGCAGATTGGTTGGGGTTTTTTTAAGACTGAGATCATTTAAAGGCTCCGTAGCTGAGAAAAATATATTGCCATAGTAGAAAGACTGCAGATGTGCTTTGAAAATTGCAGCATGTAAAAATGAAAAGCATAAAACACTCACTTCACTGCGGTGTTACTGCCTGTCCTGCATCCTACAGCTGTCTGTACCCCAGACTGGGGACATGTGCTGCCATGTGGCATAGGGGAAAGAGAAAGATGTTTGGTGGTGCATGTTATCTGGTAATTTATTTTAAATAGGTAGGGATTTGTGTTTTAAAAGATTGGTGTAAAATCTCTAGGGGAGTAGAACTTGACTATTGGCTGCTGGGGTAGACTTTGAACCTTCTTTCTGGAAAAGGAGCCATCAGAGTGAGAAGACCCTAAGGCTGAACCAGGAAGGCAGTTCCTCTGCTGAGGTCAACAAAATTTCTCTAAGGAGATATCGAACTATGCCAACTGTGAGATGAAATGCCACTTAATGATGGAAGGATCCAAGAGGGAGACACCCTTGAGTTTCCTGACCCAAGAGGACAGCTAACTTTTTTCCACATGCACAGAGTCATTTCTCCATTGTAACTGGGACAGCTCATTGCAGCTCAGGTGTATGAGGATACAGTTTGCTTTCAAGTGCTGCCTTTCAGCCCTGAGGAGATCTGTACCATTTTTCTTATTTTTCCTCTCAAAACACATGGAGAAGGTCTCTCCTTGCCCTTGAGTTCAAGAAAACCTCTGCACCTGTAAGCTTCTGCCCTTTCCCTCTCCTTCAAACCCTGCAGAAAAAACAGGTTCATGGCTACACAGTGTATAGACAATTAAATCATCTCAGTCCAGCCCAACCAGCTGCATGCAAATCCTAGTCCTCCTGTGGATCTTTTTGCTGAACGAATTGGGAAGGCAGAGCTCAGCACTCGGTTTCAAAGGCAGCTGGCCTTACACAGTGGCACGGAGAACAAAACAGTGGAGCTTTTCAATGTAAAAAATAATTTGAAATTAATTCCACAGATGTTCAAAAATTTGTGCTCCAGAAAATTCCTGATAAGACTTACTGCAACACTGATCTGGGTTATGTTAATAGATACTTTTTAAAATGTAAGTAGAAGATTTTTCAGAAGCAAAAATCAAAACAATTCTTTCTGGAAATATCAACTGTTGAATATTTTCAGAATCTCTCCCCGCTCTCAAATCAAATTTTAGAGGAATCAGCAAAGTTTCACACAAGCTTTTTCCACTTCAAACATTAGGGAAACAGGGGTTTGACAAGCTCAGTGCTCTTTCACTGTATCTGCTCTTGTATCCATGTTTCAGATTGTGCTCATTCTTTCCATGACACACTGCCGAGCATAGATAAGAAAGTACATGGGGCTACACCAGAGCATTTGGTATAATTAGTTTATACATCAAAATACAGACTCGTACTTGGGCAGCAGATGACTTGGGCTGTCCATACAGATGCCTGGGTGAAGAGGTGAAAGAGCTTGGCAGGCACTAATCTAATTTGGGGAGCAGGTTTCTCGCTTATCCTCAATTCAATACCGTTGCCTGGTTTTGTCAAGAGTAGAAAAAATAATTGTTCAAATGTCAGTGAGGCAGAAACCGAATTTCAATTCAGCAAGTTCTTACAGCATTCATTTTTCATTACAAACACTTGTACGAGTCAAATTATATGTAAAGTGATACAAATAGACAAGATTGTTTCATGATGAAATACTTCAGGTAAAAGTGACAGATTTCCTGATTGTCCTGACTGCTTATCCAGAAGAAGTGTCTCTTTCCTTCCAGACAATACGTGTGTTCAAGCAATCAAGGCAGAACTCTAAGCACGTCTTTGGTTTTTAAGAGCCAACCGAATTTGAAGAGAAGTTTGCTCAGCTAAGGTCTCATTGAAGTATTTGTTCCACATCACTAAGGTGACTAATGGAAAAGCAATTAAAATAGCTATAAACCAACCCAATTCTAAAAAAGACACCAAAATGGATGTTTATAACAGAGCATAGGAAAAAATATAGATTTAAAAAAAAAATCAAATTGGCAAGAATTACATTTCACTCACAATGCTCACTTCAGACAAAACAATTAGTGAAATGATATAGCTTTTTATATTTTTCCCTGTCTACCCATTTCTTCACCCATTATTACTGCACTGGTATTGAGACAACATTGGTCGCTCTGGTAAAAGGATGAAATTAAATGGAAATTGCATTAGGAATAATATATTCTTAATGGAAATCTTGCTGCCAATAAGCACTGTCCTTCAGTGAAGAGCAGGTCTTGAGGGAAGATGCTTGTTTTATTTTTTTCTCCTCTCAAACTTCAGCATAAGTTCTTTACTTCTTTTAAAAGAGTTTTTACCTTTAGTATAATGCACACTAACATCTTGACTGAGTATGATACACAGGAATTATTTTTTTTCCTTAAAGCTATAACAATAAATTTCACTTCAATTCAAATTAATCCAAAGTTGCCTTCCTTTCATAATTTAGAATTGTGAATACTCATGTATACTGTCTGTTTACCTCCTTGTGTTGGTTTCTGCAGAAATAAATGCTCTTAGCTCGCAGTGCATTTTGAGCTGAGAACCACCACATGAAATTGTGGGAGTATCTACAGTATTATGTTCCATGAGTTTTCATATCATTCTTAGTGAACTTATGGTAATTGATGTTTTTAATGAAACTTCTTAAAGTAATTTTTACTCTGTGCACTTCCAGATTGC
>NW_010294578.1:81879-128357 GCF_000700745.2 Antrostomus carolinensis
CATGTCTCAAGAGGTACCACAACACTTTCTCAAAAGTTAATCCTTTCCACACTAGTCCAGTATATTTTCATTTTTTATTGTAGAAAAATTAAAAAATAAACTCACTTAACCCTTTCTTATTGTGTAAGTATTCACATCTGGAAAATACCATGTTAATTTAAGGCTTTCTAAATTACCTACATGTACAGCAAACTGTGAGCTGGGATAGGAGGTCACTGTTCTTCTAATGTACCTTCCTATGGAAATGGGACTGTTGCTGTCTGGTATTATGTGCTCTAGAACTTTTTTTTAAGGTTAATTTAAAATCCCCTAAATAACATGCATTCTCTTTTTTTTTTTTTTTTTTTTTAAACCCCAATGAGTTTACTTACTCATTTGCCATTAGTAAGAAAGTGGTCCTGAATTTCAGCCAAAAAGCTTAATTTCATTTCACAACTCCTTGAAAGACACCCTTGTAGCACTTGAATGCCTGTGCAGTTTCCATAAGGGTATTGAAAAAACCCTCAGAAAAAAAAACCTAACAGCAATCAGAAAAGTAGAATGCCAGCTGAGCCAAAAGATCTTTTGGTTATTAATGAAAAGTTTCCAGTTTGGAGCATTAAGCAATTTGTTAGCTTGCAGTAGAGACACTCACAAGTGGTTTAATTTATCTTACTGGCAAGCATCCAGTTCAAGGGGGCAACAGTATACGCTCCAAAATGAGCAGACAGTCTCCATATGGAACATTATTACTTATAAGGATGATTTTTGTATCATTTAGATCACTAACGATGGCTTCCAGTACAGTAATTCCAGAGTGCTGACCCTGTACGACGCAGTCTGCCAGGCCTGCCAATTCCATCCAACCGGACTTTGTAAATTAAAGGTAATTTAAAGAGTATAAAGGTTTAATATGGATAGTTCATCTCTTCCTTAGTCCTCTCCCTCTCTTTGATGTACTGTGTTTAATAACTGCTTTAGAAAAGGAAAATCTATTTCATAGGTCAGCTGTGCAGCCGAACACTTTTTCACAGTCTCCTGTCTGAGATTTTATATATATATATATTTACGTGGGGTGTGAATACCTGATAGAGCACGCTTTATGATGGACCTTTCTCAGACAGGCACTTCCAGAAAGACCATGGTTGACAATATTTATACTTTGCAGCTGTTAATGGAAGTAAATAAGAATGAGAAGTCTGAAAGGCAGCTTAACTTCACTTTTGAAGTGTCTCCGTTAGTAAGCTATCACACCTCTTCCAGCCTGTTTGGCAAGGGCATGGTAACTATAAGGTATATCATTTCTATACCCATTTTCTGCCTTAGCAAGAGCTATACTAAGATGCATGTTATACCATTTTTTTGTCATGTGAAAACACCCTTGAGAGAACATAAAACATTCTTGCTTACATTAAACACTGCTAAGTACAAACATACAGTACTTTGACAGTTTCAAAACCGTAATCAAAAGCCTAGTGCTACATTTTAAACTACCAACACACGAGGAACTGCCTGGAGAGCACTATAACCCTGTGTTTTTCTGTAGACTTATTAGTGTAACAATCCTCTACCCCTTAAAAAATTGCTTCCCTGCTCTTATTTTCTAGAGGGTTGCGTTAGACAACTTTTCTATTTTTCAGTGGGGCTTTAAAAGAAACTTTTGGAGGGTTTTGGGATATTTGAATGTGCTGATCCTGCTTTCCTACCCTGAGGCATGTATGAATGAATAGGAAACCACCAGACTGCATTTTTATAAAATGAAGATTAATCAGGTATATCTTAACTCATTTGCCTCACTGTTCTCATTAACACTAATGGGAAAATACAGTTTTCAAACTTGCACTGATTGCAAGAACATGCCAGTTACCAACATAAAATGAAATTTCACATTTTTTCAAATAAATCAGTGAATAGAAATTACTTTATAGGCCCAAACGAGGCAAAACCACTTAAATTTCAGATTAAAATAACTGTGTCAGGACCATTTCAATTAAAGCTAGGGCAAGGTTTTTTTGTCAAAGGCTTTCTTTATTCTCACTTTTTTGAAACTCAGAAATATATATGTTTTTTTCAATATGCTGGTGTTCTCTAGGTGTTATAATAATTTCTATCCTAAGATGCTTCAAGGGACTATTTGAACTAGGCTTCGAATTGCAACAGACCACATTCTAATTACCTCTCTTATAACATTACCCTGTAATACCTAAATTGCTTCCAGTAAAGGTGTTTTAATTAGGGGACATTTTATATCAGGCCATTTCACATTCTTTGTTGCTCTTTTATGAAGCCCATTCTGTACCACGCTATCATATCAGAAAAAGCACCTTTTTCATCAGAACATCAAGCCTTTGAAAACAACAAGGTAATAAAATCTAATTAACATCTGGATTTTAATGCTGAAGATCTGTCATGTTCTATCATATCGGTGCAATTAGGAGAGTCCTTTTTGTTTCTCTACCTTACTTATTACTCTTAAAGTGGTATGATTTGAAATATTGACTAATACGTCAATGAAATATTGCTTCATATGTTCCTGGGAGTTTGCCATGTCAGATAAAGTCCCATCTGCAGGGGTGCCCCAACACAGGCTACAAGCAAAAGGTATAACTTTGCCATAGGACCTTCCCATGGCATCGATGTTTAATTTCACCATTAATTATGTCCCTGTGTTCACTCCTCAGACAACCCAAGTGTCCAGCTCACCCTGACCCTGGTGACTACCCTAACTAGGAGAGGACCAGTTTGGCTTTTAAGGCTGCTGTGCCCACAGTGCACCTCACAAACTTCTGCTGGGATGTTCTGCCTGACCTAGGCACCATTGATGTGTTTAGCTCTTGTTTACAACTATCTCGTAGAAGCCTAAAATCTAATGCAGTTCTTTATTCTGGTTTTATATAATTGCTTTTTCATATTTTTATGAAGAACCTCCAGAAATAATGTAGTTACCAGAATAGGATTCCAAAATTTCAAATGGAGATTTCATCCAGTATCAGTTTTTGGTAATCTCCTGGAGCTCACTTTTAAGTATTATCTAATAATCATCATATTAGTAGTCACAGATGGGAATAATGATCACATACACTACAGAAGTGTGGAAATTAAAAAAAAAAAAAAAAAGCATCACATTACACACTGTCACATTCATCTACAGCAAGGAACTTCACATGGTGCCTAAGCTAAAACATTCACTGCTATAAGCATCTGACACTGGAAACTGTAAACCTCACATGTCTTGTTTCCTCCCTGTTGGGAGAAAGTACCAGCATTTAAATTGCTACTGTTTTATTGCTTCAAGAGATGAGTTAGTTTCTGCTTATCTCCAGAAATTACTAACTGATAATTTATCTTTCTTATTTATTTTTTTCCTTACCAGCACCTCCCACCCATTTTTATTTCCTTTTTTGGCAGGAAAACACTTGTAATATAGATGGACTTTGCTATGGTGAAGGAGAATCAAGCCCTACCAGTCCTTGTCTTCTCTGTGAACCTGACATTTCTAAGTTCACCTGGTCTATTAATGAAAGTAAGACAGTATTTTCTAAGATGTAAAAGCACTGAGCTGGGAATTTACAATTCAGTCTATGAAATACATGGTTCCCTCATCTGGTTAACATGAATCTATCCTACACAATAGTGCATATGGACTATTTGCAATGGGAATAATTGGGTGCACCAGAAATGTAGGCTGACCAGAAGCTGACAGTACTCCACTGCGTGCATCTGGGCATTGTTCTGTCTGAAACATGACAAACCTCAAATTAATAAAACCAAAATAACACCTGAAAATGAAATTGTTGATATGCCAGTTTCCCATGCAGTGCCCAAGACTGCCAGATAAAGGTGATGGACCCTAAGTACATATGTCATCACCAGGCAGGTACAAATCTTTAAGGGAACAATTTGGGGAAAACACAGCTTTTAAAACACCAGTGTATATTTTTGGTATCTGGAAGAATTGTTTTCTTTCCCTGAGCCAAATCCTATGAAATGACATACAAAAGACCCTGGCTTAGCACGGAGTCTAAGCAAGAAGGATCAGCCACTCATCATCTTCACTGTCACAGAACCTAAAGGCTCATTCTGCAGCCCATCATCCATACAAAAGACCCTGGCTTAGCATGGAGTCTAAGCAAGAGGGATCAGCCACTCATCACCTTCACTAAAGAACCTAAAGGCTCATTCTGCAGCCCATCATGGCAGGGGTCATGGAGAAGGCTGCCTTTTGAAGCATCTCCTGAATACTGAGAACTTAATCATAGTTTTTTTTTCATGGCTACATCCCCAGTGTAAACAACCACCACTTACTGTATGCTTTACAGATAATCTATGTTTCTAGCAGCATTATCCTCACAGTACATCTCCCCACTTACACGAGCACATTTGCATCTGGTCAGTATAAAGATTATAATAGTGCTTTTATGTAGATCCATGTGTTGGTTCTAGAAAGAGTTTCTCTGCACTTTCAGGTTTTGTCAACACCAGCAAATTACAGAGAGGTATGTGAGTGACAGAACCAGTTTGCTTTGTTTGTTTGCAGTTTTATATTCCTTTAGAGTGACTAGGTCAGCGGGAGCTTTCTAGAAGGAGAGGAAGATTGCTCTTGTCCTTGGGGAAGAGCTGGGGATGCTCAGGGACAGAAGTTGCTAGAGAGTGCAAGGTACAGCAGCAGCAGAAACGGTGAGACCTGTAACACAATGGCTGGAGTCCATAGCTCCAGTGGAGACACTGCCAAAGAGAGAAATGAGCAGACACACTCTTCTCAGAGGTGATGGAAATGCCTTTGAGAAGGACCAGAAAAGACTCAACAGTTTCTGGCAACACAAGAAGTCACAAGTCGTCTGAAATCAATTTTGGAAGCAAGAACACAATAGCAAGGGAGAGATTTGGTCATGAGTTTTTCAATTCCTGTTCCAGACTATCCACTTTGAATGTTCACTATTTAAAAACATACACCTCTAGTTTATATAAAAAAAAATCCAGCTTTTGGAATTTAAAACTCCCTGTCAGGAAAAGGCGTAGGAAGATCCATCCCAAGTGTCAAACAACTAAAAATCCGATAGGATGTTACTTGCATGGACAGTTTAAATGCCTACAGGTGAGTCAGACCAGAAAAGCTTGTACACCTGAAAACTTGTGTATTTTCCCCCAAGGATATAGTTTAGTCTAATGAGAGATATTATCTGTGACTCACAAACCTTGCCTCCTTTCTGTCCTTCCATTGTGTTGGCCACAGCAGCAGCATCTCTAGGGATGAGCTGATCCTGATAGTTGTATACACAGACTCATTACTAACACTGAGACAGTTGAATTTTAAAATTCATAAAATGGCTTAAAAGGTAAAAACTGCATTTTTTTTGGAATATATAAAGCCAGAAGTGATTTGGAATATCAGAAAGAGATCATAGTTCACTTTTTAATAATTTCAAAATTCAAAAATATTTAAAAGGATGAGTTTGTCAGACTTTTTTTTTTTCAAAATTGTGAAAACCTTTTTAAAAGCTCTGCAGTAATTGGGAGTGGATAAATATAGTCACAGGATGGCAAGGAGATTCTGTGGAATTAGAAACACGCTTATTCACAGACTACTTTCAGAACATCTGATTTTATGTTATTTTGTGCCTACAACTTCTCCTTACCCTCCATCCACTTAACACCTTTGTGTTTATCTGTAAATGCATACCCAGCATCAATATTTCATTGATTACTTTGGGCACAACGTTTATGGTCTTCATGGTTTAAGTGTTTGGGAAATAAAAGGCAAATTAATAGATGGAAGCTTTCAACAGTTATGCCAGGACAATCTGCTGGACAAGCAGTTTAGAAAGCTCTGATGGCACAGCAGCAAAATCTGGAGAGACACATTTAAATAATCGCATAATGTGAGACATGCTATGGGAAGCAAAGCTTGATAAGAGGATATGCACCACAAAAAACCCCTAATGATGGCTTCCCACAAGTATAATGCAAGGACACATAGAGTCCTTATGAGAACATATACACAGTTCATAGCTTTAGAGTGTGACTTGAAATTAATCCTCAGTATTATAAATATTCCTTAAATTAAACATAACTATGGTCAAATTTCATTGTGAAAAGATTCCTTTAAATGTCAGTACATGTTAATTTGTACTACTGGTTAATGAGGAAAGATGACTCGAGATTGAGGAGAGTTAGGACATGGAGATGAAACTGTTGGCCCTGCACAGAGCTGCTGTCACCTCAGAGTACTCATCCAATCTTACTTTTCCTTGGTTAGTAATTATAAAATGTAATACTTTTCTCTACCTTGTCCTCCTTACCTATTTATATTATAAGTATCTTCAGGTAGCATTTCTCTTCTACTGTTAAATAGCTTGGAACAATTAGGTTTTTATCTTCATTAAGGAAATACTGAACATAAACAATAACACTAGAAATGACAACGCCAATGGTGACATGATATGCACTACTGTCACTGGGGATAGAGAATCTCAGCATCACTGATGTACCTCTGCTGGCACTGAGAAGACCTGTATTCCTGATGAAATGTCCAACTCAATTCAGTCAAACTGTTCAGGCTTAATTACTACTCATGTGTAAAGGCAGGAGAGACTACTCAACGGAAGAGTTAGACATTTTTTTTCCCCTGAGTTACCCACTGAACTCATTTGTCATTCATCATTTTGAGATTTAGTTTACTTATCTGTAAATGGATAGATACAGTGGTAGACAGAATAAATATATATATGTAAGTATCAGAAATACGATTAATTAAAATTTTAGTAAGAACTGGGGGACTAGTGGGAGGTTATAGAAGTCATATCTGATCTCCTCCCATGTATCAGATAACACATCAAAAGTAATCAAAGTTCAGCATGGGAGAAAAGTTCAGTATGGGGCATGAAAAAACTAGGAGGAAAAGGTACACTTTGGCTGCCTCTAACATCTAAATCGCTTCTTCCATCAGTCTCAGGGTACGTTCTGTACATTTTTCTTTGAGAGAACTCCTACAAAGACCTGTGCTCTGATTCTTTACATGGGAGAAACTAGAATTTATGTAATCATGGTTTCATTTTTGCTGTTTAGACAACCTGCCTCCTGTGTTCCAGGCTCCCTCCAGCCAGCTGCTGACATTTATTGGTGAGAATTTTGTTTACCAGCTAATAGCAGTGGATCCGGAAGGGTCAGCTGTGTTATTCATCTTAGAGGCTGGGCCACAGGATGCCAGGCTCTCTCCTGCTGGCCTTCTTATCTGGAAAGTTGATTCAGAAGAAATGCAGACCTTTGAATTCACTGTGTCGGATGAATGCAATGCACAGAGCAGATACTCTATTGAGGTAAGGAAACAAACACTTTAAAGGAAAAACAAAACAAACCTGTTTATCATGTCAGTGCTTTCGTGTCATTATAGATAATAATTTGTTACTGTCTTGAAAACTAAGACTTCAGCTATTTCCTCATAAGTGTATATGATCCAGCACAGCAATAATGATCAATTAATGGAATAAATATCTCCAAGAACATAGAAACTATATGTACAAGGAACAAGAGAGAGTGCTATTGATTGCTGTTTGAAAGAACACTCTTGCAGAGCCTTTTAATGGTTCATTAATCTGCTTTGAAATTCACATTCTGCATTTGGATTGCAGAAAAAAAGCATGTAACATAAAAGACCAAGTTTTAGCTATAAAAGGGAGATTATAACTCATTCTCAATGATATTTTTAGAGGGTGTCCTGCTCTTATGCCATTACTCCACACTTTAAGTTTCTTCTTGGCAGAGCTTGTGCATGGCTTTCTCTTTATTGTATAGCCTAACATTAATCCTGTGATAGGATGAGCTAATAAAGTGGGATGCAGACTCTCAACATAGGAACAGTTTTGTGAAGAAAAGATTTTCATTCCTAAAGATTCCTATTTTTACTCATTCAAACCACTATCATCAAAAATACTCATCTGCTGAGCCCACCCAGCAAAGGGGAAGCTGGAGTTTCCATGTAGTTTTAATGGAAACATTTCAAACTAGACCTATGTTTAACTAGGTGAGATGATACAGAGGTTTGAATCTGTTGAAATGCTGTTCTTGTACATACGTAAAATAAAACTATAGACCTCTCTTCTCTGAAGAGAGAGACCAGCTAAGGAATTTTACAGTCATGCTCCTGCCTGGGAGTCATTTGTAATGTGAAACAGTAAGGAGGGTGGGCGGGCAAAGATAAAAGATTTTTCATTTCTTCTTTGAAGAATAAGGAACAAATTCTGCCCTCAGATACTATGTAAAAACTGCTGCTATAGCAAATGGGACTTTTTTTCTTATAAGAAGTTAGAGTGTGCCCTTAAATGTTGAAAAAATAATCCCTTTACAGTCAAGCTTTCAGTCAAATAAATAAGTATGCTGAGTATGAGACCATCTATCTAGACAAAGGAAATTGGTTAGAAATAAGTTTTCATAATAATATATAACAGGTTTGTGCCAAGAGGGAACACCTATGGACTCCACACACGATTCATTGTGAATTCTACTGGAGACCTTTATCATTGGTTACATGATCACTTATATACTCTTAAGCTGCTAACACACACACACACACACATAAACAACTCTTCAGTGGCTAAAAGCTACTGTTCACATGCCTGGTTAAAATACTTGATTGGATAAATCCACCTGTTCATGAGGCATTCTTTTTACTTCTGTCTAGTTACATAAGAAATTTCTTATCTTGTTTTCTTGCATTCTTTCTCATGAATCTATTTTTTCACCCAAAGTCAGAACTTAATTGCTCAAGGCTGAAGCCGCTTGCAGCTTTGGCTCTTAAAGCGCCAACAGATTTGCACTGCAAATCTGGTCCTTCCTAAAGCAGAACAATATACCTCTCCGCTGTGGTTATTTGGAGGGATCTTACTAAAACTTCCTTTTGCCTTTCTCAGGTTGGAGTGAAGCCCTGCAGCTGCCTCAACGGTGGAACATGTGTTACCAATATTAAATTCCCTCCAGGCCTTGGTGAATACCTGTGCTTATGTCCAAATGGCTTTGATGGAGAATTTTGCCAGGAAGATATTAATAAATGCAAATCAAACCCCTGTGGCAGCGGAACATGCGTGGACATTGTGGATAGCTACTTTTGTAAATGTCCCCCTGGTTTGAGAGGTAACACCTCGCTGTTTCCATCTCTGATTTAACTAGTGAGATATTGCGCTACAGGATTTTTGGAGTGTAGCATGACTACAAGCATCTGTCAAACGGTCTACATAAGCCTTTCATTCTGCTACCAAGACTTAGCTTTAGACAGAAAATGTGCAAAACCAGCTGTCTAATTAATTTTCCCATGCTTAAGGAAGGAAAAATTACCTAAAGATCTATGGTCCTGAAGTGATCATTCAAGGAGGCTATGAACCTCTCTGATCTCAGTTTCCACCTGCTTATTTCCCATGGATTTGTCCATCCAAGAGATGAGCTAGGAGAAGACTCAGTGGAAGGGAGAAAAGGCAAAGTACCAGGAACCTGTTGCACTTCACAGGATTTTACTAAATTAAGCCAATGAAAGAACTGGGAATTAATGATTTTTCTAGGTCTAGGAGGGAGAAGCAGATATGGAAAACGTGCAAAAATAAATTGTCCTTTAGTCCCACTTGAAGCTTCATTAAATTTAAGTATTGGAAACCACAAATCCATTCAGTTGTCAGACATGCTGATGGAACAAATTAACCTTTTAAAGTGTTCAGGGGTGGCCACAATATGATTTTAAGAGATGCGGGAAATAGGGATGATCACTGCACCAAAACAAGTTTCTTTTAGAAAAGCAGAATGAAAAGTATGAAGAGGAGGAGTTGGAGAACAAAATGTAATGATGCCAAAGAGGTGGATGCAAGACATATATTGCAAAAAAGGAAAACGTTAAATGTGAGGAGAAAGAGAAGCAACTGAAGATAATGTAGATGAGGAGAGAACATGTTGGTACCTATCATGCAATTTATAGTCAGCTTCACTGCATTCAGGACATCTGTGAATGATTCACACACATGAAAAACCACTTGTGACAGCACACAGACAACAAATTCCCCATGTTCTGCAGACTGGAACCAGGGTAACACCACTTGCTTTCAATGTAAGAGTTTCACATTGACCTAAACACACTTTCTCCTGGAATTTTCATAGAAGTTGTGGTCTTTTCATTTGCAGTTCAGCTCATCAGGAGCTTCACAAAGGGCCAGTAAAGATAACAGTCATTGTAAAGACATTGTGTTGCTATCCATTCTTGTCACATTAGTCTTTCACAGGTGAAAGGGACTACCTGAAACTGTGTTAGAACATCTCTTGGATCAGAACCACTTCAAAAGCAGAGAAAGAAAAAAATACCTTAAGCTGAGCTCAGATTCCAGTCCTTGAACCTGTCAAAAACCCTATTCTGTTCATATTTGAAAGCATGAATGAATTCATGAAACCCATAATATTGGCTGCTGTGCAGTGCTATAGGTTTGAAAAATCCAGTAAAACTAACATCAAATTATACACAAAAGCAATGAACAGATTTTACTCAATGGGCTCATACAGGTAGCAAGGTACCCTTTCTACCTTTCAGCAGTTCATTAAACTTTCTTTGATTTGGTCATGTGTAACTGCAAGTCCAGATTTCATTAACTATAAAATTCCTGCAGAAATGAAAAAATAAAAAACATTCAGAAGTGGAATTTCAGAAAAATGGCCTAAAAGATGTATGACACCTAGACAGTATTGACTCCAGGTAATGCTATCAAATAGCCAAAGCCTGGTGCTGTCTAAAGTGTTTGTGCCACCAAAGACTCTGCTGATGCAAGAACACACAAGCCTAAGCATGGAGAATAAAGTTAGAAAATGACAGTCTTATCAAAATATAAAAATCCCCAAATCAAACAAACATATGCAGAATGTCCTGAATCCCCCTGGAAATAATGTTCCTATGAGGCACAGGGAAGTTTGGGAACCTTTTTGGCTGAATTTGTCTAAAAGCTTGGAAATACACAATGAGAACAATTCTTCACTGCCTGTAGGGAGGTGGATTAATTGAATAAAAAGCAATATAATTCAATGAATTAGTAATTTCAGTGGATCTGCTCCTGTTTGATCATCACGTTTCACACTGCTGCCCTTCTCAATTTCTGTGGTATTGCACATAGATGGAGTGAAATCAAGCTCTATTATTCCACATAAAATAGTCTGCCATAATTACAATACATTGTTTATAAATTCACATGGAGCATATTCTGAAATGTGGTTCTCATTCTTACATAAACAGTAAAGAATAAAACACCCAACACTTCAAAATAACACTCTTGAAAGCAATGTACAGCTGACTCTGGAGACAAGGGCAGAGGACACCTTGATGGCCAGAGAAAGACCAGTTTTCCTGAACCCTTATTTCTTGTCAAGTTAAATAAATGCCCATTCTTTTTGCTGTACTTCCCTTGCCAAAAATGCTAAAACACAAGCAACAACAGGAAAAAAAGATGTGATTGAGTGAAATAGGAATATATCTCAAAGTTTTAATAGCAGGTGAAAAATTATAAGCAAGAGGAGCTGAAAGCCAGCTGGAGAGTAGCTGATTTTACTTCAGGGCAGGTTCTGTGACAACAATAAAGCTCATCCATGATGCTGTGTTTATGTCTCAATTCCCCAGAAAACCATCAATAATCTAATGAGAAGGCAATGCTATACTGCTCAAGTGACAGCACCACTTCACCGCCAAATCTTTACAAATTACAGTGAACAGGTAGTAGAAACAAAAAGTTAATTCTTTTGAGAGCTTCCCGAAGAGCATTGCAAGAGAAGCAGCAGCACAGGGAACAGGGTGTGTTGCTAAGCAGTAGCAATTCAAGTGCATCAGTGTGTCTCAGGCAATCAGGGTATAATGTAGGAATAGGAACAAGGCAGACAGAGAAGCCATTGGAAAACCTGAAAGAAGGATGACACCAGAAGTATTACAACATTAAATTTCTCCACGGACTTAAACACATTTATCTCATCAAATGTTTAAAGCTCATTCATTTTTCTTCGACATTGTTAAGGAGATAACAAGAATTCCTGTTGTTTCTTCTTTTGACGGTTGAAAGCAAGAACATCACCTGCCTGAGAACAGAACTCATCCTTGAAAATTGTATCTCAATCACAAACCCATTCTTTCTTTCCCCATGTACCACTGATTAATATAAAATTTGGATGAGGAGAAGATGGAATTATAATTTCTTTTTACTTTTCAGGAAACTGAAAAAAAAAAAAAACTAAGATATTTTCATGGTGTATTATAAACAGAGAGTCTCTGAATGAGGTTGCCTGTTGCTTCAGAGTCAACTTAATGGGAACACAGTCAAAAAGTCTTTCTCTGCATCTGTAGGTGGTCAACTACTCTTGAGGCATAAAAGGACTTCATCTTCTCAGCCAATTTCCCATGCAGGGATGGAGAAATAGAGCTGGTACAGAAAGGGATGTTTCAGCCTTGCAACCTGAAGATCTTTTATTCTTATTATTTTTATTTGTACTGTAGCAGTGCCAAGAGAATTGAGACTCCCCTGTGTTGCAGTGCACTGGAGGTCGTGCAAACAGAATAATTGACACTTCTTGTTGGAGGCAGTTTTCTATCCATCTCTGCTGCTTCTTTAGAAACCTTCAGCCAAGTTTCAGAGTTTGCAAATATTTGTCCTCAGCCTGAGCTGGATTATCATTATGCCCAAATTGATCAGACACTGTTTAAAATCAAATCTCCCAAAGTGCAATGAAGTGCTTGCATAGGTCCACCTTTACATTGCAAAAATCAGTCAAGCGATGGAATTTTAAAATTTAGCTTCCTACTTATGATGTTCCTTTACTTTTTGTAATTCTCTTATCTTTGAGATTTTAAAGCCAGCTGTTACAGCAAAAATTGAGTACGTAGGAGGGTGGAGAGGGGACTGGGGGAAGTGTGGCTGTTGTTACTGAAACTGGAAACTTCATTCCTAATTTCACTGTCTAGGGTATCATATTTAGTCTTTATATGACACTCAGAGAAAGAAAATAATTACTAATCTAATCAGCGGGTAACTAATTCAATATTTTCCAAAGTGTGATGTCTAATAATTTCTCAATGCATCATCAGAAAGCAGTATCAGAAAAAAGCAGTCTGATGCTACAAATGTGCTAATTAAATTATACAACAGAAATAGTAATCCAGAATGTAACAAGAGAGGGAAAAATGTTAAGCCCTGCAATACTATGTGGTGTCCAACTTAGAGGAAAGAAGCAAGAAGCATGCAAAACCAGAACAGCTTAGATTGAGATGGCATCAGAAAAAGAACATGGCTTTTATGTTACTGTTCTGGTTTTGGTTTGGTTTTAGCATGAGAAGGTGTGGCCACTAATTTTTTAGGCAGCTCAATCAAGAGAGACTTCAATATGACTTTTTTACATGGAGATGCTATTTTAACTTGAAAGGAGTAGCGGAAGCTATGTGAAATGCTGAAGCAATGAGAGATGACGTTGTAGGAGATGAATAATAATCTTTTTTTATCATCCTGTAATTCATTCCACCGTGACTTTTTTTTTTTTTTTTAAGAAAAAAAAAAGATACTCTTTTATCTTTAAATCTTCTTTCATGATAAAGCTGGATATCTGATATGGAACAAGCCTTTCTGTACCTTGTGGTATATGCTGAAGCAGGCATCTGGACTCTCGAGAAGGTGTCCCAATCTCCTTGGGTATTCCTACAAGGGACAAAGGGCATGTCTTCATAGAAGTGATATGGGCTGGTGTATGACCTGCTGTCAGGGCTACATATTCTGGTATCCAGCACTAGCCAAGCAAGTCTTCTTAAGTGCACAGAGACAGCAGCACACATACCTGAAGCCTGAGGGAGGTTTTAACAACATTATATGTGATTACTCTGCATCATTTGCTTTTCAGATAGTAATTTTAACTTTTGAGTCACCTTCCCCTATAGGTATCGGTTAAATCATCCAGAGTTGTGAATTTGAATATCAGTTGCTTCAAGGGATTTTAAAAACCCTATTTCCAAAATCAGCAATAGCCAAGACACATTGTTTTGGGTTCAATTCCTACAGCAGCTTATCTTCTGTACACCAGCACTGTGGCTTAGAGACATTTTCAGAATGTTTCTTCAAATTTTAATTTTAAACAGAAAAAATTGTTTTTTTAAAAAATCTGATCATTTTGTAAGGTTTACCTTCAGCCAAACTCTATCAGGCTGCTTCACAATAAGCTATTAGTTGTGTGAGGTTCATGTAGAAAGGAAAAGCACAATAGGTCAGTACACACAGTTCTTCATATCCTAAAGCCAAAATAGTGACATTCATTGGCTTCTTCAGTATATGACAAAGATCTCACATAAACAAGACAACAAAAGCAGAAGCAAAGATGTGAAATGCAGGGAGAAAAACTTATTTAACGTGCACAGTTTTCCATGAGTGGTAGTCTCAAGTTCAGTACTTCTGGTACCAGTAACGACAGTCATAAAAAGTGTGATAAAAGCAGGTTTACGTGAGACAGTGTGGAATTGGGCTCTAACATGAGGGACATACCCTGTTGAGTTCACAGCTGAGAAGTAAGCTTTAGTCTGCTTCAACATTTGAGATGAGGACTAAATAGGGAGTCTTTCCTGATTATTAACCTCCCTTTTGTTTTGCCACAGGGCTTACTTGTCAGGAAGACAGGAATGAATGTGAAGAGAGTGTTTGTTTCCCTGGAGTGTCTTGTGTCAATACCTTTGGATCATATGCATGTGGAATTTGCCCCAGTGGGATGGAGGGAAATGGTAAAACTTGCAAATGTGAGTGGTTTGCATGTTTTATTTTAATAGATGGGGGGAAAAAAATGGGTTCAATTCTGCTACTATTATTATCCTTAATTGAGTACTTTGCCACTTGCTTCAAGTACAGACCTTTAAATATACCAAGCAGACTATTGGCACCTTATATTAATATGGATAACTGCAATTTTGTCTCTGTTTGCTATTTTTCATTGCAATTTAGTTTCGTTTTGATTAGAGTTAACATCGTAGCATACAAAAAAGTATTTTCCATATGTCAGGTAGATAATTTGCCAAGGACGCTCCCTATGTTCTCCATTCTTTCACTCCTAAATAGACTATGCACTAATAAGTACCTGGGGAGCACCTCCAGGATTACTTTTGGTTTGGGTTAATGCTGTGTGAGCAGGATGTAGGGTAAGAGGAAGAAGGTCCAAGTGCAAATCCTTCACATCCTTTCACTCATTTCTAAGGTGTGTTTTCATTAGAGGATGCAGTCCACAGCTGGTGAGCTCATGCTTGGTGTACAGTCATGTCACGGGTCCCAGCTAATGAAGGAAATGGCTAGGAACAATTTTACACCTGCTCACTATTTGCTTTTGGGGCAACAGGCTCTTTAGTAGAGGACTACAGTGAGTTTGTACTCTGCTGAGTCCTTCCCAGTGCACAGGATGCTTGTTTTAGTCATATACACACAAATCTTCTCTAAAAATAGCATTTGGTTGGCCAGAAGAGAAATCAACACTTGAAGTGTTTCACATTTGTTGGTTGTTGTTTCCAAAGAAATTCGAGAAGCAAGATACAGACACTAACTGTGAAGATATTAACTTTTCCTCATCATAGCTACAAAAAAAAAAAAAAAAACCAACCAAAACAAAACAATAACAACAAAAAAAACCAACTGATGTAGAATGATGCAGGATCCTGGCACAAGCAGGACTACCTTTGCCAGGTTTGCCAACTATCCTTTCAACCATATTGCCAAATGTCTCTCCAGAATGTTGGAGTTTGGTTTGTTTGGTTGGTTGGTTTTTTAATGTATTATTTGGCCACACTGATTATTTCAAAGTGATTTTGCATCTATTTCACTACTGCATATTTTTTTAGCTAATTTGAGCAATGAAGGAAAAGTATACAAAATAATGTACTTTTTTTGAAATATATCAGAAAAGTAATTTCTTCATTTGAACATTTTTAATTAAAGAAAGGTTTCTCTCTTTCCAAAGTCCACATTTATTAGAACTAATAATCCTGTGTGCTTCCTTGTCAACCCAAAATAGGATAGAAATAATTTTTTTGTGGTTCTGGTATTCAGACTTACCATAGATACTCATAGTTCCCTTGCTGAAGCAAGTGTAAAGGCTTCTGGGAGGAAGGAGGAGAAAACTGAAGTAACTTTATAGCTGTTAGACTGGGCTACAGCTCATTGTATTAGTTTACATATATATGTATATTAAGGAGTCATAATCTCAGGCTTTCTTAAGAGTTCAGAATATCCAAAAGACCCAGGGCAGGGTTCTTTAGCTCAAAACATATAACCACATAGGCTTTACAATCCCTAATTCATTCAAAAAATTATCTTCACATTATGCAGAAATCAATATTGTTTCGAGTCTCCACCAATCAATTTTCCTCTTTACATCCATCTGTACTTTGTACAGGTATTTTGACACGTCCAAAGCCTGCAGCTGAACTAACCAAAGCCAACAAACACGCACAACAGTTTCAGGAAGAAGCTTTCAAGGAGAGGCAGGAATCAGACAGGGCAGAGGTCCCAGTGTGTAATGTAGCATCTTCATCCAAATAACAATGCTGTCTAATACATGGGGACTTTGGGCCTTCCTACTGCCCTTAGCTCAATAAAAGATCACTGTGCATATTAAGTATGTCTCCCAGATAAGCAAAGTTCAGTGAGTTTGGGCATAGTAATTTTTTCTATATGTGTGTTGAAGCTTTGCTGCATAACAGCAGCTGACTCACCTGATTTGCCTTTATTTGCTTGATGGTTGGCTTCCAGAATAAACTTATGTCAGGTTATCTGATTTGCTGCTACTGTTGCTTTTTATCATCAATCACAGCTAAGCTCTAACACCTTGTTTCCTCGTCTCCACGCTTTCTTTCCACAGCTGTGTTTGCTGCTGACATTACAAAAGCTTTAAGCATTGAAAAAAGCACCAGCAAAGGTGATTTGAACAAAACTGAGGATAAGCAGCTACTGCAACCCTTAGAGGCAAAGGATTCTCCTGCAATTAAGAATTTTAGCATAAGTGATAGACATGGTAGGTATACAAGGATATGAAATCTTTTACAGTTGCTGCAGTTTACATATTCAGAAATGGTACATTTACCATCTTAACAGTAAACATAAACTAGCTGTTTATAAAACATCATAGAATGATAGAGTTAAAAATCAAAACCTCCTCAATACATCAGACTGGATTGCTGCTAAACAATTTTTCATGGAAAAAGAGCCATTACAGCAATAAAAATCAGAGTGGTCAGGCTTAACTAGAAACCACATCGCTTCTGAGGTAGAATAAAATCACTGCAAATCTTAGTGATTAATGGAAAGCAAGACGATAAGAGTGACAGCTTATGCCAACTTGCCATCATCAAGTGACACTGACATTTTATCTCAGCGTATGACAGGCAGACACTGAATTAAGACTGAGTTTTGAGCGTAAGTGAAGATCAACTCGTGAAGTATGAACTTGACTGTGGCACCTGTTTTTCCCAGACGCAGAGTGCTGGGGTGTGCACCTGCACGCTGCTTAAGTCAGCCCAGTTCTAAAGGGTATTGCATTTTTAGTTGATTTTCTAGTGAAAGCAGGGAGCAGAAGAATTGAGACTAGACACATCTGTTGTGTAGAGGCCTGTGTGAAATAAAAGATTTTTTTTCCCCACCTTCTTTTATATATCTGTACTAGGCCAGTTGACACCTAACCAGAACATGCCTCTTACAGGTATCCATCATAATGCTGTAGGCAAGGTGCAAGAATAATGCTGAAAACACTTGAGAATCATGATGGAGACCTCACTGGAGGCGACTAAAAGAGATCTACAACCATCATTAAGATTTTATTCATCATCTGTTGTGTCTTGATACTATTAAATACTTCACAGGCAGTTCATATACACTTGCTATTCAGTGACATCATAAGTGATAAAATATTATATACTACTGGAGTGTTGAATTTTGCACACAGTTCTAAGGTAATTAAAGTAGTCTCCTGTCATACAAGGTTTGAGACATTAAGGATGATTTCTAGATCAGGGACATATGTACTTGACAGTGTATTTTTAAAGGTAAGAGTATATGTGCTGTAAGGTTTGACAATTACCTTCCAATTATAAAAGACAAAAGGATGTCGAATAATGCAGTTTCTCACTCAGTTAATCTTTCACTTATGCTGAAAATTACAGTTTCTATATTATCCATGATAAATGCCAAACAACTTTGAGTAATAAACTTGAAAACATGTAATTAGAGGACTAATAAATCTTGCTTTAATGAGAAACAGCTGTTCTGTTACACTGTGCCTACAGGACATTCTCATGTTTGGCTCAAGGTTTGGGAACATTCTGCATTAATAAGACTTTAGAAGAATAAAAGTAGTTATAAAGCATTAGTCAGGCTCAGACAGTCACTGCTTCATTTTATATATGCATTTGATTTGAGAAATTAGAAATAAACATGCTTGAACTTCCTTCTTTTTTAGGCCATGCAGCACCACTGTCACATATTACTACCTGTGCCAACAGGCCATGTTTTCCTGGAGTGTTATGTTTTGATCGGAAACCCCCTTACATTGGATATTTCTGTGGCCGATGCCCAGCAGGGTTTTTTGGAAATGGTCGAATCTGTACCAAAGTCCCCAGATCAGGTACTTTCTGATTTTTAGAAATTTTTTTTTAAAAGGTTTTGCATACAAAGGCTGTAAGAAAATATGAACTAGGATGGCATTACATTACAATTCATAATCAAACGCTGAAGGCTTTTTTCTTTCACTCTTACCTGACGAGCAGCTAGGTGGTCTTATTTCAGGAATAGCTGGCTCTATAAGTTGAAATTCAATAGATTAACCACATTTGCCATGAGGGAGAATTCTTCACAACAGGACTTGCTAGATGGTATGAATCACCACACCTATATTTCTGCCACAGCATAGGATTTCAAAACATGTTTCCTCCTCAGTAAGATCAGAACATGACACATGCCAGTATCACTCCGCTTTCCTTCTTTCCTAATTCTTTTGCTGCAAGGCATCTGTCCTCCCAAGGTGACCTGTGAAGATGATGATAAACAAAGTGTCATGTAAGAACAACTATACCAACAACTAAAGGCAATAGATAATTAAAGTATTTCAATAGTATTGTTCATACCCTGAGCAATAATCTTCCTTAGGGAGCTCTGAAGCTCAGCTGGTCCCATTAATCTCTGAGGACTGATCATTAGAAGAGGTCTTCTGCTGTGATAAAAGAAAAGCTGGGTCTTGACCTCAGGCATAAAGTGGCAATAGCATAGCAACCACTCATCAGTCATCCAGTCCTGCTCTCTCTCAATGAAATTCTCATAATTCAATGTATGGTTCTCTAGGGACAGTCTGGATGGTTGTCCCCTTTTTACTGCACAGAGTGATTTGCCAAGAGAACTCATGTTTATTCCTTAATAACAGTAGTTACTAGGTCAGATTCCTTGGTTTTCTTCTAAATCTTTTTCTTAATTATTTAAGACAGACTAGCTTGAAACCTGTCAAATTGTTCCCCAACATCTTACACTTAAACCCACTTTCACTCCCCATTCTGTATCCAAATCAATGACTGTTACCTTAGTGTTGTATTTTAATGCACACTATCAAAGCTGAAGCAGTTTTACTGCTTAGTGTAGGTATCATCCAATCTCTTTGAACTATGAATTGATTTTAGCCAGTTTGCTGAATCTAAAGGTCACAAAAATAAACCCAACATTTTTCTTTCTCTAGCAATGAGTATGTACAGTGTATTACTTTGTCAGAGTCACTAAGACAGCTATTGACTCTTCTATAACTTGGTGAAGCTGTAAAAGCAGTTGAGCAAAATAAATAAATAAATAAAATTGTGCATATAAATAAACTAACATTTTTGTTATTGCCCAAAGCTGCACCTTGTAGTTAATGGGATAATGGGATATACATTGTACACCCCAAGGGTCATTTAAATGCTGTTGAGTAGAACAGATAGTCTACAGCTGTAGATATTGGTACAGTAAATCAGACACACTTACATTGTGGTTATATAAACATTTACCAATAAATTTGTGTATGTTCTAAAAAGGGAAGCGTAGACAGTGGTTGCCATTTACTGTGATTCATACCTGTCATACACAACTCCAGGCAAGATTTAAAAAATATCCCAAGTATCAGGATCTGAAACTAATACATTGCTTCTTTCAAAAGCAAGTTGTATATCAGAGGCTGGGTAGTTCTTTTTTCTTCTCAAATACGCAACCTCAGTCTGAGACTTCATGCTGCAAATGTGGCCATGCAACCAGCTTGAGCACTTCAGGGAGGGAATGAGGAATTATTTTTTGTTCCGTCAAAACCTTATAGTCACTCATGTGAATTATATCACAATATAAACGATGAGAATCTTGTGCCTCAAGGTTAAACAAGAGTAGTCATTTGTTTTAATATTTAGAAATGAAAGCAATTGCTGCAGCTGTACGAGTTTCCTAATTTATGACCAAAATGATGGGTTCAACATTCTTTCTCATGTGCTTTGCTAGTTCAAGCAGAAGTATTGTATAGCATTGATGATTAAAAGATATCAGACAAAAAAGAATGAACTTTCAATTAAATTTATGTACAGTTATGGATTATGATTATTGTGAAATCCTCCCTGTTAGAATAATAGCTTCTCTCCCTTCTAACTTATGGTATTAGTCTTCAAATGAAACAGAACAAATCCTCTTCAGCTTGCTGCAGAGCTTGTGAAGGTTCTGAGATTATGTGCCACTTCTTTCCAACTCTAGTAATTTTAATCTAAAAATACTCTTGCTAATCCCTATTTTGTACTTTTATTGGCTGCTTTTGACATGAAGTTATACTCAATTGTTGTGATTTAAGGATTAAAGGATAAGTATTTTTTCATACAGAATCCACAAAAATTACCCAACTGCCTTTGTAGACTACTGAGGAGAAAAAAATATGCCAAAATAAAATTGTCTCCTAAATCAGTGTTTGATGAGCTGCACCCAAAAGTCCTTCAATTTTGATTCATAATGAACAAAGTACCATTTCCTGAGCACTGCTATCTGATACGTGATTAATCTTTCGATGTACTTTACTTCCTGTAAATTACGTAACTCCACAAATAAGTTTCTGAGCTATATTTACCTGCTCTGCCAACAATTCATAGCCTCATTCTCTTTTCACGTGTTTTACTGGTTTATATCCAGTAGTTTGTACCAGTTTAAATCAACCAGACTTGATTGTAATTGTTTTTGAAGTATATCAGATTAATCTTAAGGAAAAACATCACCAGTATCAAAGTCAGTATGGAGTTTCATATATAAAAGGAAGATATTATTTTTTAAAATATATTCTCATATCAGACAAAAAGCCTCTTTCTCTCCCTTCGAAAGCAGATACCATAAAGTAGGTATCCTACAATTTGTTAAAAGGTACTAGTAGGATCAAAAGTCCCTTAATTTTACTGCCATTGAATAAAGAGGAAAGTCTAAAGAATTTCAATCTGTCCAGGCTTCACTGGGCATGTTTCACATTTGTATAAAATATTTGTTACCTTTCTGTTAGAAGCAGCATATCTATTAAATCAAACCATGCAGTATCATTGGTCATCTTGTTGGCACAAAGAAAATGAATATGTCCTAATGGGGGATGCTGGCGATGTTACTGCGTGTTGCAATATTGGTTCTCGTCAGACACCACTGGTGTTTCTCTAGACTGGTTTCATCACTCACAGTCACAGAGATACCCATCTGTTTGCACTTTCTTCAGCAGGTTAGAGAGGTTAGTGTCATCACAAAAGATTTATTTCTTTCCTATTAGTAAATCAGCAATTTTACTGGACAAAGCAGTGCCACATCTATCACCGATAAAAGATTCTTTGTTCAGAGCCAGCTCTTACTGCCTCTCCTGGTTTAGGGAGCCGAAGATCAAGGGAAAGGATTATTTTATGATCTCTGTAAATGAGTTCTGCTTTTCCATTCTGAACAGCACTGCTAGCTCTCCTGCCACAGCAGTTAATTTGCAGTATTGTAGACATTTGGCACTTGATATACTTTTGTATGTGCCAGCTATTTGTTATGTTTATGTCCTCTGTATTTTACACCATTTCAGTATCTGCACCATGCCTCTGAATTCACTTTGATTTTACAACAGAGAGACCTCTGTGACCTTCTCATTTGCACCACTGTCAGATCAACATCAAGGTGTGGATTTAAAAAGGAGTGTAAAATGTTGTGAATTAAAAGAATGTGTGTGTTTAAACACATAGTGCTCAGTCTAACACCAGAGGTAGATATTAGTCTTAAGTTTTATATTTTTAATTTTGACTTTGAAATCACTGCTGTCATTATTAACACTCTTCATTGATCACTGTCCATGAAACACAAATAACTTCAGTAAGAGCTTTGGTCATCAACACAAGGTTTCATCTCTAACAGCAGGAGTAAGGACTTCTTACTGCCTGGAACCAATCAAATGATTTTGCTTCAAGAGATGAGTGAAGAACATAATGGACTCCTTTCATCTCTTATCTAATAGAATTGATGAATTTGCATTTAAAAGATCAAGGCCTAGATTCCAGTCTCGCTTACACCAGTGTAAATCATAAGTGATTCCATTAAATGAATAGCATTACCCTAATGGAGTGAGCAAAGCACTGTCCCTGGAAAACAGATCTTAAAACCTGTTAAGATAGGCACATCACATACAGAACTTTTAAATACAAAATCTGTTATGTACCAGTAGATGCAGACACAATACACACACTTTTCAGCATTGAGAGGGTGCTTTGCAATGAGTAAATAACCAGTCTTGGCTTGGTTTATGCAAAGAGTTACAAGGCTCACTTGAAGGCAGGAATATTTTAGTGCCGCAGTCTTTAGCGGTGAAGTTCTCTGAGACCTTTGCAAAGAAGGCATAACAGAAACACCAAATAAATAGTAAATAATACTCTGCTTTGCCTCTGTGTGGTAATAGCTCTCAGATATTCTCCTGGGCTCCAAAACCAGGAAGCAGTGCATCTCAGTGCCATGGCTTCCAGCTCCTAGCTCTGACTCAGGCCAGTGAAACTCTGTCCACAATTCATCTTTGGAATTTACGGTAGAAGTTGCCAATCACTTTCATTAACTATGTTTCAGTGTTGCTAGTTTATGTATTTCAGGACAAAATGTACATTTTTTTCAGACTGACCAGTTATGATGTAATGATGTCTCCTACAAGGGGTATGTGATGAAATGGCAACTGAAGTGGGGTTATAAATGTCACACAAAGACATTCCATATAAATTTGGACTCACGAAAAGCACAGTTTTGCAAATGATGCACCAGTAATCTTTGCACGAGGCCAGGATCAGTCTGGCATTTTGGACATAACCTGTGACTTTTTCCTGCCCTCTGAGTACATAATTGCCAAAGAAACCCCACTCCTGTACTTGTCAAGATAGAAAGGGAATCTGAGGGTCTTTCTGATAGCTTTCTCCTTAGGGATGCCTAATAAAATATTAAGTATTTTCAGAAAAATATCAACAGAGGCCTGTACGGTATATGCTATGACCCAAACATAACAACTAAAGTAGGCACAGTGGGAAGAATACGTTTAGATAATTTAAAAGATAAATGGTTTCCAGATTCACTGATCCATATACTCTGTCAATCCAGAATTTGTTAAGTGTTTCCAATCCAGATGATATATTTAGGAAATTATGTAGCTCAGCAATAGAAGACCAATGAAGCCCAAGCCATAAAACCACTAGGGAAGAGGACTCAGCTATATGCCATGAATAATATTTACATTCAATCAGAACATCAAGTACAGATTACATTTCTCTCCTACCAAGAATGTGCCAACTTTTGCTTAAGCAATCACTCTGCCATCATGATTTTTAAGTGATAATAACAACTCAGTCTCCAACAAACAATCTATGGAGGATACATGCCCTGTAGTTTTTTACATTGACAGAAGAGAGACCAACATTATCTCCTCTTAAAATTTCCAAGCTCATTTAATCATCTACTTATAAGAGTTCACAGCTTTTAAAGCAAGCCAACCCTGTTTCCACAAATTTGATAAGATTGCTGTTTTGTTAAAGGCACTTTGAAGCCCTTTCAAACTGTAAGTAACTCATATTGGACCAATATCCTGGCCCCGTTAAAGTAGCACGAGTTTTGCCGCTAACTGCAAAAGCAAAGGAGGAGTTGAAGAAAAAGAATTTGTAACCAATGCAAAGTCCTGTAGAGTACAAGGGAGAAAAAATAAGTGTGAAATACACAGATTCATCATTGCTCAGAACAAATTTAGGACTTGTTCCTTAACATTTTGCTGTTGTTGATGACAAGGTATTTGCAGATGTAGTGGCACTCAGTTCACTGGACTTGCTTGCAGAATCAGATGACGTTCACTGCCAAACCATGTGAATTTTTCCTGCAAAATTACATGTCACATGTATAGAGCAAGTTAATTTCTGAAGGGACACAGCAAAACCCTATAGCTAACACAAGGCAACTGATTCACTGGGATGGAGGAGAAAATTATCTCTCAGGCTGATAATTTATTAGACTAAGAATTTCATAGAACCATAGAATAGCCCAAGTGGGAAGGGTCCTTGAAAGATCATCCGGTCTAAATTTTTATTTCTCAAAGATAATTTTTCACATATATTGTTATAAAAATACAAAGTATTAAACACAATAATATTAAACACAACACTGTTGCTAGCTGAAACTTCTGTTGTGGTTTAATTTCTATAGGACACAGAGGGGTAGAATAGCAAATGGAGAGCATCACCAGAGCTCCCTGGTCTATAAGTGGTGGAACAGCTGATGAATCTTTTATATTACTGGAAAACAACAGTTTTCGCTAATAATTTCTCTGTGCTAACAAACGTTGCTTACAGTATTTATAGAATATTATCTTAAAAACAACAGATTTGAATCAAGCTATTTGTTAATGAAATTTTAAATTCTTCTTAAGCTAATGTAATACCTCACAGGAAAGGTAATCTTTAAGTTTTCTTACTTCCTTCTCTCCCAAATGCCTCTAGTTCAGTTCATAACTTCCCTTTTATATTTGTTTGAATGCAAAAAAGGGGACCTGTTATCTACTTCATAGCTATTTATGTCACAGAGTTGAATCCCTAAATGACCTCAGCTTGCTTCAAAATTCTTGCTCCACTGAAAACAGTAATTTCCACAATGCATCCTCAGAGCTGAAGAGAGGAAAATATTAAACACAACACTGTTGCTAGCTGAAATGCCACTATCAAATGTCTCTACTTGCTCTTCCTAATGCTCTTTCAAAGAGAAAACTACAAACATTATAAAGGAAAGTCTCATGATATGACTGTCCCCAAGATGCTACTGTAGAATTCAAAGGGCAGAAGTTTTGCCATGAGGTGATGACACCTACGTTCCATAAAGCAGTGAGCTATAGCTAAATGATCATACTTCAGGAACTGTTGCATCAAGAGCACAGGCTGTTTAGATGGAAGATAAGCTTCAGACTCTGCACTAATGCTGCTGAGCTTGCATTTAGGGATGCTGATCCCTCTTCTAAACCGCAGCATGAATTGAAGGCACATTGCTCATACTCTCTATGCACAGGTAAATGGACACACCATTTATCATTGCTAACCTGCTGAAAATACTGAAAAACCCATTTGGTTAAATTAGGCACAAATTAGCAGAACTGACTAAGAACTTTTGTGACGTACCATCTGAAAACTTATCGAAATTCCCTGCTTTTTGTTTTCTGTATTAGAATGAAACTATAGAGAGCTGACAACTTAATCAGTTGAAATTGTGGAAATTCTGTAAGAGCATGATTTCACTAAGATTATTTATATGTTCTTAGATGGTATTAAAATGGATTCATTACTGGTCTCCAGCAAGGCATAGTTCAGATTGTTCCTTGGCTTTCATATGTAAAGTAACTCATTTTTATGTGTTTACAGCCCAAAACAACATAATTATAGTTTTAGATCATTTACTTCTTGAAATGAATAAAAGGAGAATTTCAGTAAAATATTCAAATTTAAGCTATTTTTTCTTTGAAGAAATATTATGGATTTTCTTTTGAAGAAATGTTATGAACCTTCTTTATAATCTATTATTACAGTTCTAAGGAATTCTACATAGTTGTTTCAGAGAATTAGACAAGGATGCTTCAGAGATGATCTGTCTTGATTTAGCCTATTTTGTATAAATCTATCCACCTGTTCAAGCCATGAGAGAGTTTGAAGGCCCATGAGGCATCATCAGATAAGAACAGAGTTTCTATTAATTTTCCCATCTCTTGTAGTGCTGAGAATTAAAATATACTGCCAATTCCTGAATAGAAAATATAATGTATTTTTATGAACTCTATCTTAACACTGTAGCTGCTGAAATAATTCAGTTGCAGACTGAAATAATTGGAGACAGTAGAACACAAAGAGGAGAGGTAAAAGTTCAGACCTGAAAAGTGGACAAGAGATAATGAAATAAAGGAAAATAAAACAGTTACAAGGGGGTTAAGTGGGTCATCCATGGTGTTTTGAAACACAACTGTACTTCTTTGCTTCCTGTTTTGTTAGCTGGGATATTCAGAGAAAAGCACAGGAAGAGCACTTCTTAAAAACGGCAGCAGAGAAGGGGTTAGACCCAAGGAATGTAAAGAGCACAGAAAGAGATCTCGTAACAAAAGAGCAAGAGGAGCAAGGCTCTTGTGCAAGGGGTGAGAGCACATCAAACATGTTGAGTTTTTCCCACCCCTAGGAGAGAACTTTTCAATTAAATCTTGAAATAAACTGGAAGGTAGGAGAGGTGTTTGAAAAAACATTGTTTGTTTGTAAAAACATAGATGGCTTATAAATCTCCATAGGCAATCCAAAAAAGATACTGATAAAGAAAAATATTGATAAAAGGAAAAACAAACAAACAAAACCCGTTTGAGGAGCGTGCTCATATCTTTGCAATCAGTAATTCTTACACCATTTTTTAAAAAATACTGTCTCTGGTGACCCTGATGTTAAAATTTCTATTAAAAACTTAGAGAAAACATGACAAAGTAAAAGAAAAATACCCAAAAAACAAAGTCTGCAAACAAAGTGCACAAAATCCATTATTTTCTTCCAAGGCCCATTTTTCTGTGCAGCTATTATTGTGTTCATCACCTTCTTGCACCCTTCTTCCACTCTCCCTGCATATGAACCCTTGTCCCAAGAATTATACTAACCAAAAGCTGATGGATACCTCCTTAGAATGCAGATACATGTATATTAAGTGAAAGTGGCACTTAAGTGAAAGTGTTTTTTCATATTTAAAACAGTTTTGTTATTTTCAGACTTGAGTGTTCTAGAAATCCAGCTTATAGCCTGATACTACTATTATCTATTCAGGACACCTAAAAAGAATCCAATCAGTTTAAGTCTATGGAGAAATCTGTCTCAAATGCATATAAACTAAGGCAGTGTCAGTGCCCCAAATCTTTTAATTTTTTTGTTTCTCTTAATCCTTAAATTACAATGCTTTCTATTGGAAAAGATTTATGAATAGAAAAATATTTAATATAAGGAAAGAGCTATACCTAAACAAAAGCTTTGTAAGGCATTGTTTTGGTATTTGTTAAGTATGAAAGGGTTTATCTTTAATTTTGTGCATTCATTTATATATCTTAGATACAGCTGAAAATGTTCTCTGACACGTAGTTGGCAATATTTCTATATTAATAAACTGTCTACTTCTCGACTGAGTATCTCAGAACCCCCATTTTGTTTAAATGTATCAGCTTATGCATTGAGATGTTAATTATGATGCTCTGAAAACCTAGAGGCAAACAAAGTATAGTGATGCAAACAAATACAAAAGACCTTTAATGAGACATAAGCAAACACGCTGTCTTCTTGAGGTAATATTTTCTTGTGTATTTACATAGGTTTCAGCATCCTAGAACTGGAAAATAACCTCCTTGATTGCAGAGTATAGACCCCGTCCCATTTGTGGGAATCATTTACTTTGAATACAGGGAGATTCAGAACAAAGTTTAGTGAGTGAGGTGGCTGAAGATCCCAGGTTTCCTCCACCACAAAAAGTATTGTGTCAGGGCAGAATGATTTTGCATTTCATGCACACAAAACTAATTTGCGTTGCAAATTATGAATGGCGTTACAGAATTGTGGATGTGCAGCTGCAGCCACATTTGACAAACAAAAGAGTCTGAAGCAGAGGAATAGTTAAATCAGAAGTGGCTGCGTAATGCAGGCTCTATAGGATATTCCCTATTGCTCATGATTTTGGCAGGTGAAGGGGAAGAAAATTGCTCACCAGGTAGCAACACCAGCAACACAATCTCATTTTCTATCAGGCTGAATCGTAGCTCAACAACAGTGAACTGGATAGTCACCTTTTAATTTTATCATTAAAGCAACAAGTGAGTAAATTTACCCCTCACAGAAGTGGTGCTTTGAGAGCACAGATTTACTAAGACTGAATGCACTGGTACAGATGGAGTGTGACTGCTTTGCTCATGTGCTGACCTGTCTGGATGTAAGGCATGCTAGGTCCACAAGCTGCTAGCTCTGTTAGCCCAGCACAAGCTAAATAGCCTGGCTGGTTCGTTCTGTCTGCCTACGGACAGCTAATGGCTCACAGGCAGCTCCATATCCTTTTCTGATTTGTGAATTCCAGATCAGAGCACCTCTTATATAAAAGTTACTACTCATACCCTCTATTTCCTCATTTTTCATAATGGGGATTAACTTCTGCCTGTGCCTACTTCCACTGTGTTGTGTGTTGCTAAACTCTTTTACAACACATCTGCTTTTTCAGGTTTTGACATAAAAATAGGGAAAAGATCATGAGCTCTAAATTTAAGCTCATATCTAAATTTATAATACTATCTCAATCTCAATGAGTCTTTAAAATGCTTTTGTTTCTACAAAAATAATCCTGGAAGTACATCCTTTGTAAAATTTTGGAAGTCAAAGCTGTACCTCAAAGGAGCTGAGGAATTTCTTCTGGGAGTTACTACTTGTGATTGTAAGAGAAGGGCAATCAGTGACTGGGAAGTTCAACCAGGATCTGAATGTGGGGAAATTCTGGATGCTTAAGAGGAGGAAGGGAGAATCAAGGCTGTATTTCTGAATATTTGGGAGAGGGAAGACTTAGGTTAGGCTTGGATGGCCAAAGAGAAGATTTAGGCATTAAACACACTCTGACTAGAGAAGAAAGCTATGCCAGAACTTAATCAAATAAAGCAGCAGATTAAGAACTGATGGGAAAACAGAATTTCCCTAGAGCTTCCTATTGACAGCTGCTCCATTTCTACTTTCTCATCAAGTAAATAATAATAATAAAAAATATTAATGTGGAAAAGTAGAGAGAGAAATGGGATGATCCCTAATACTCTGGTAACAAGACTTCTTAGACCAATGTAATTTTTCTATTCTCTCTTGACATTTTAAATAAGATTTATGTGCTGGTAGATGGTTCAAATTTTAAACGATGACCCACATAGTATAATATGTCAGAAGAGCATTTCTCTGTCGACATTTTTCTGAATGAGAAATGTGCTACACAGCATGTACTATTAAATGTTAATAGTTCTAAAACTACACAAATTGTAAATTTATTGAATTGTGTTAATAATGAGATGAATTCTTAAACTGTTCATGGAATTCTGAAGTAGTTTCAACCTGATCAGAATTAAAGATTCCCATAATCCTCTGAATTGACAGTTGGAAGGGACCACAGACAGATGATCTTGCTAAGTAGAAAAGCCAGCCTCCATCTGAAGAGTAGACTGGTTTGGGGCATTTGCTTAGATTAAAGGAGACAACAGCACCTGAGATTACGTGGTGATGCTTATAGCGTCTCCCTCATGTGATCACACAAAATAGTTACACTTATATTTAAAAAAAAAAGTTTCTAACTCTAAGAGATGCAAAGACAAGCATGGCAATGAAAAGGTAATAACTACTTGTGTCTACTCATGCTTAAGCTAAGAAGCGTAAGAAAAGTTTGAAGTGTCAGCTGCTAGTTGTAGGTCAGGATGGGGATGTTTCCAAGGCACATGGCTTGGGAAGGAAGGTGTGGTGGTGAGTAAGTCTAAGACCAGCAAAGATTTGGGTGAACAGTACAGAGGAATAGGGTAACTGACCCAATTCCGGGAATAGAAATGGTTGAGGCCAGAAGGGGATCTGATTTCTCTTAACTCAAGTCTGGATGTATCCTTGTAAATGGAAAAAAAAAAAAAAAAAAAAACAGAAACTCAGAAGAGAGACAATATATTAGATTTCTGTTCTGTGTTTCAGAGTGCTGATATCTCACTCTGCATTTAAGAGACTGTTGAGTGTCTGCTCTGTTTGTGAACTGCCGTTTTCACTAGCTTATATAGTCATTTTATTACCCTCAGAATGAACATGACCCTCTTCAACTACAGATATCTAGTAGTTCACTATAAAATGCAATTCAGGTGAGAAAGAAATCAGAATTTGCTGTGCCTTAACAATGCCGTGATGGCACTGGCAAGCAGGAACCCGAGATTTGTTATGACGATTCTGACTTATGAGCTTAGTGTGAAACACTGGGCGAACCGAAGGCTGGGGGGTTCTCATGTGGGGGAACTCCTGCACCGCATAGATGGAAAAAGTCCTGCTGTTGAGTTGGATGAGGGATGTTAAACTTTTGTCTCCAAAATCTGTCCTCTGTCACTCTTGTTCTAATCTTCCCCAGACAGGGGGACAACAGAGGAATCTATCTTCTCAGGGTCTGATCCATCCCTGCATTACGCTGTGCTTGCAGTTGTGTAACTTCATCAATACAAATGGAGCTCCTGCCACGCTCAGCTTGAGCAGAGCATCAGGTTCTCAGTCTCTTATCTACCTCTGTGAAAAATAAACTCAGTTGTTCCACTGCTGCATGTTTCCCCATTAGTACAGGTAGAAATACTGACAGGTAGTGAAAATGTATTTTTGTACCGTCACATAACCTTGAACACTTTGCCTTGTCATTTTTTTGTTATTTTCATCCAGTCCAATATGTAATCATACAGTGGCATCACAGAGAAAAGCAGATTCATGCAATCACACTTCTGCATTGATAATAGGTTATACATTTGAAAATATTGATCGACTGCAAGGAAAATAAATTGAAGTAATACAGGATTTGAGAAAGCTGCTGACTACAGACAACTGAGTCTGCAATCTTTTGGTATACTTCTTTGTTTTAGCTCATTTAGATATCTGGAAGACTGCAGAAAGATTTTTTCATGTATTCCAGGAAAAAAATCTATCATATTCTAATCCTAACTAAATTGCACAGTATCACTATGAGTAAAAATCTGAAATCAGGAAAGCTGAGAGGACACTGAAGTCACCACATTTGAACAATGCCAACATCTTATAAAGTCTGGTGACCTGTACGAAGTGGATTAGGTACCTTGATCAGTATATATCATAATGAACAAACAACCAAACTATATCACTATTTTTTGTTAGTAGTCTTATTTGAGATGTAAAAACTGTATTGTCACAGATACATTCCAACAACAGGATGTTCCCCCTTACAGGGAAGGCTGAAGCTTACTTGCAGGATGAGTATATCACCTATATCACCTGATAAAGGAGTAAAAGATTTCCCTTTCTCAGGTCGTCAGTCTGATCCTCTTATTAGTTTCTAAGATTTAGTTAGGAGGAAAACCCATTTAATTATGACACAGTGGAAGTAGCTCAAAGCTATAACCAGGGCTCATTTTGGAAATTTGTCAGAGAGGTCATTCAGCCCTTCACTGTCATTCCTGTCGATTTCTGGTCCTTGAATTGAATTTTCTAAAGGCAGCAATGATCATCTATTACTGATAATTTCCTATGGGGATATTTCTTTCATCTTTCTCTCATTCGTTTTTTTAAAAATCCTTTGATTTCTTCTATCCTCTCATGCCCTTTTTACTGATGTCCTTCCAGCTTCACCATCTATTTTCTTCCATTCTGTGTACCTCCATTCATCAGCCTTACTTTAGACAGTAAAATCCATGTATTTACCGACTGCTCTACTAAATACAAAGTATTTACCTACTGGTGTCTATAGCTTGATTCAGTACCATTGTAAAACTCGAAAACATTGTGCTTCAGGGCAAATGAAAAAAAAAATAAAAGAAAGAAAAAAACCAAAATAATCTCATCAGCCACCAGTAGAATTACACTGTTTACCAGCCAGATAAATACAAGTTTGGATGCCAGGATTAACTCAGATCTAGTCAACACTAACTTTCATTCTGACCTTTGCCAAGCATCTTTCCTTGCTAACTACAGCTAATTTCTACATCAATAGGAGTTTTAAGAAAGTGATTAATATTTATATTTAAAAGGTAGAGGTACATCCTGCATGGGGTTAACCCTAGAACCAAGTAAGGATTTTTGTTCAGGATCCAATATATCCCATTTCCTATGGAGTGAGTATGCCAGAACCAGTTAAAAATAGTTTCTTCCATTCATTAGAGTCAGCAGATGGCCATTAATCTTCCTGAAAGTATTGATTCAAACTACTCGTCTCCACTTTCAAGGCCCTTCACAGACTACCCTCTCCCCATCTATCATCTCTCCTCACACAACTGAAAAGGTGGCTGGCTTTGTAACAAGTGGGTGACAGTTACAAACCAGCAGACTCTCTTACATGCTGCCCCTTACGTCTGGAGGGAGCCGTACACAGCATTAACAAAGCTTTTCCATTTGTCTCCTTTAAATCCTTTCCTCAAACTTTCCTTTGCCCTAAGGACTACAAAAGCATTACATAGTTATGCACCAGTGTGATGGGACTAGAGTATCTCTAGGACACGGTCTTGCCAAGGACCATCTTAACATTTGTTTATTTCTCCATCTCTGATACCTATCTGTCCCAAACTGCAATGTCTTCTCTTACCCTTAGACTGCAAGAGCCTGAATATAAAGTCTCTGCGTTATGTACTGTCCAGCAGAACATCTGTCAGCACACTATTGCAATACTGACAGGTAATAAGAAACAAATATTAGCTCAGGTGGTCAAGAACTATAGGGTACACCACGGAGAGCTGCAGTGCCAAACCTCATGGACTAGGATGAGCCAGAACTAGTAAACCAGCATGACAAGTGTTTTTGCCTGGCTGCAGTTTAACCTCTGTAAGACCCATGCTGCACCTCAGAGAATAATGTCTGATCCTCACTGAGATTTACTACCTTAAGTTCACTCAGTATTAAGCCAGCATAAATATATTTCACCAGTTCATGAACCGACAGCCTGTAAGTTTTGGTATTGCAGTTCCCTGTGCATCCAGTGCTGGTGTTACCCATAGCAGATAACATCATATCATTTCTATGACAGCCAGCATAAATGTGCCCTTAGCATATATGATAATTAATTTCTGGAATTGACGTTCTGTTGTTTCCTCATAAACTATGTTCACTGTGGTACCTTTAAACTCTAGATCAGCAAATTTGACTAATATATAATCTTCCTTCTGCCCTAGTTTCAAGGTCTCCCCAAAGCCTTGTGGATATTGCTGGAAGAAATATTGAAGGTGCTAGAGGCTCTCATCAGGAAGACGTTTTAAAGACATCAAGAAACAGACATTCCTTTCTTTTCCAAACCCAAATTCCAAGACAAGAAACTACATACTTTTTGCAAAGAAACTCCACAGTTATGAACGCTCCATCTCTTACAATGAAAAGGAAGACTTCCCAAGCTCATACAACGTCAGCAAAGAAACCTGATATGGAGTCCACAGCGCCTGAGAAACAATCTTCTCTTGAAAAAAGAAGTGATGCACACAGTTTCCTTCTGCACGAGGAGCCAGACCTCAGAGTCACAACTGCCAGTGTGACAACCCATACCCCTCTCCCTTTTAAACAAAACAAACCAGGTACAACCCAGACCATTCCTTCTCATCACAATAGAAATGAAAGTTCATTCTTTGCAAAGCCACATGCTGCTCAGCACCCTCGTTCCAAGTACAGCTATTATCCCAGGAAATGGCCCAGTCGAGTGGCAGTCTCAAAGACTAAACCATCCCAAGATTTCCCAACGGAGCAGCAGAGAGGATCTCTTTTGGCAACACACCTCACCTCCCCTTTCCATTTAATAGGTTCTTCCCTTGATACAGCTCCCCTGAGTGCTAACGTCCCACCGGGGTCAGCTCCTCAAGCAAAGCTTCCAGCACAGACCACAGCAGCCAGAAGGGTGCACAACACAGCGCTGGATCATGTGGAACTGCCAAAAACCAGCAGTGGGATGCATCAGAAGGCTGTTTGCGCTGATGTGCCGTGCTTTGCTGGCGTACAGTGCGAGCCGGCTGAAGATGGAGGATTTAAATGTGGAGCTTGTCCCAGTGGATACAGCGGTGATGGAATTACATGTGAAGGTAAGGGGGAAAATCCTCTTTTGAATTCTTTTCTAACTTCAAATTAATAACTCTCCAAAGTAAAAATTAATTTTTATTATCAGTTTGGAGATTTTTCTAGCTGGGATTTTTGTGGTTTTCAAAGCCAATTATATTTCAAAATAATAGAGAAACATTCTATAACTTTGAAAAAGCTCTTTCTGCTTACCAAAATGACATATTTATTTGATAATATCTAATCTATTGAAACCAGGGACAGATTGCAATCTTGCTTACCCTTGCTTAAGGCCAGATTCATTCTACTGAAGTCATTACCATTTGAAAACATATAAAACTTCAGTGGGAAAGGGTAAAATTTACTCCATTTCTCTATACAACACATATTCTAGGAAAAACTAATTGTTCTACTACCTTAAAAATTACTTTTAAATATCTATCTAATAACTTAAATAAAAAACTGAACTTGTCATTTGAAATGTAGCACCAGAAGGGTTTTCACAATATAGTGACTTATTCATTAGACACCTTAGACTACCTCCATAAAACAATAGTATTATGAACATTGTTGAAACAATGAATTTCCTGACTTAGCTGTGATTAATTATAGCTTTTGTTGAAATCCCTCTGATAAGTTGATATCTTAATTGGCCTTTCACTGCACAAAGCAAAAGTATTTGCACCATCTGTTTCATTTTCTTTCACGTACAGTTTCTCATGATCTGCATGCAGAGTAGATAGGCATAGGAGGGGGTCTTGGCTGTGCAGGACTGCATGGCTCAGCAGTGGACTTCCCAGGGATTATTTGGTGTGAGCAAGGCTTCACGGAGGTGTAAAGCCCCCAGCAACACTGCAGCCCTCTGAGCTCAGAGCAGTCCTGGAGATATATTACAAAATGCGTGAGAATAGGTTACTATAATCTTGGGTGCTATAATTTTTGCCTGTTTGCACATTTCTGAAATGACCCTTCTAAAGGACTTAAGGTTACTCAGCATGAAAGATCGTGTCTTTGGTCTTTTATACCTGGAGCTGGAAAAGTATCAAGTCACTCCTAGTACTGGGAAGCCCAAAGCAAGTTTGACCACAGAATGGCCTCCTCTCAAAGACCAGGCCCATGTACATAAGAATATTTACAAATATGGGCATACAGCTGCTTTGTGTATATTTAGTATGCCCATCAGCAGAATCCTTAAAACATAAATCTACTGGTGCCTTTTACTGTCTCGCAAGACAAGATGATTTCTTCAATTACTGGTATTACTGAAAATCTCTCTGGAGAGTCCTTAGGATGAAATACTTTATTACCAACATCATTCTCTGTCTTGGGGCTTGATGACACAATACACAAACATCCTTTATTTGTCTCTTGTCACTGACCATGTCACCTGACTCAGTAATAAGCCTATCTGCTCCCTCCTTCTTCTTCATCCTGAGCCCCTCTACACACCTGCAAGCACTGTCCTGGAGCATGGCCAGAAGCGTGAAGAGCACCCATTGTACCTCCAGCCCTTGATGTCTCTTCCCATGTCAGATGCAGCTGATTCACCATGACAGATGAAGTTGAAAGATGAGGATAATTCCTGGGATCTTCCTGTCATAACCTCTGCTATCAGCACCTTACAATGCCGCCACAATTGCACCGGCTTCCCTCGAAACAGTAGTACCCTCTAAGAACAGAAGGCAGAAAAATTCAGCAAGTGATCAAAGCTTAGAAGAGACACACATCTGCAAAATCTTCAGGCTTTGATATAACATCGGTGGCAAGTGTTGACACCTGTCAACAATGTTGACAGCTTCAGACATTATTGATAGTTGTCACCATCCTATTTGATAAAAAAAAAAATCACTGAGGTAAAAGAAACAGCCCATTGGTAGCAAGTTTTAATACCTGTGGAGCTTGAGTAGGGGATGTGACCTTTGTTTAATAAGACTGTCTGAAAATATTCTGTATTCCTGCTTTGGGGATCACAGGCTCACAGCAGTCTCAGCTGGAAGAGATCTCTGGGGATCATCAGGTCCAACCTCCTATTTTCTTTTGGAAGAATATAGCTAGATGTCAGTGTGTTTGGCCTATATTCAGGCATCTAAACTGAAATATTTTCAGATGCTCTTAGCATTTTCTGTTTAGATCATTCCCTTCGTTACCAACAACTTTGTCATCTGTAAAAAGTAGGACCTTACTTTTATCCATCTTTCTTTGGTGTAATAAGCATTACAGATTTTTAATTCTCTTACTTCTGGCTAATTACTCTGCAGATGAGCTGAGATCAAGTAGTTCCTCGAGGCTCTACTTATCACCTTTCCTACAGCTGGACAAGTTCTCAGCTTGTTGAGCTCTTTCACCTTCCTGCACAAAGGCAGTATTATAATTTATTACTGGCCTAATGTTAAGACAAGTCTACTAAACAGGCAAGGCCTTGAAAAACACCAGTTCAGAGTAGCATTTTGGAGACAGCCAATATCACCTACACAATAATTTAAAAAAAGCAGGAGAAATAAGACCTACTGTAGTCCACTGGATTTTCCCACACGTTGTCTTGAAGATGCTCACTGGCATTGATGGAGTAAACTTAGCCAAGAGTTCCTCTGGTGATGAGGGAGGTTACTAAATACATCATTTCCACTTTGAGAGTCCTTTTCAGGGATATATACTATCAAGTCAATGCATTATGATGGTACACTCCATAGCAGCCCCTATCACCTGCCAGAGCACGCTGTAGAAGTGTCATTACACTGGCAGAGCTTTAAACCTTTCAGCTCAGTATCCCAATCAAATAAAACACTAGTGCTTTAATAATGCATAACTCATCCAAACAGGATTTTTTCAGAATGTTTCTGATATTTTGTGGCACATGTAACATAGCACTTTGAGGCTAATGCTCTGAAATATTCGTTAGTGGTGTTAGTCACTTTAGAGCAATTATTCATTGTCCTGCCTCTGTTCCCCACTCCATAGCAGAGACATAAGACTGCACTTATGTGGAGCATAATTATGAAGCAGCTGTTCTATTTCTTGAGCTCCTTAAGGTGTCCCAAGGTGGAATATGTCCTTTATGTTCCATAACAGTGTTGAAGTTAACAAAAAATTCTGCTCTGGACATTGTTGTTGTGCTTCTTTCTGAGAGACCAAGATGTGAAGACTAAAGAAAGATGAGAATTTAAGCCAAAGTTCTGGTCATCCTTGTTTATATTTCTCTAACCCCAAGTTCATATGTTAGGAAGTGTCTGGTTGCTAAGACAGTATGATTAAAAAGTCAAAGATGCAAAGATGCTAAGACAGTATGATTAAAAAGTCAATGCCCCCTCCCTGGAAGTGTTTAAGACCAGGCTGGATGAGGCTTTGAGCAACCTGATGTAGTGGAGGGTGTCCCTGCTGAAGGCGGGGGGATTGGAACTAGATGATCTTTGAGGTCCCTTCCAATCCAAACCATTCTATGATTCTAAGATTCGGTTCACTAAGACTGTATGATTAAAAAGTCAAACACTTGGTTCCGTAGAATACAGACAATTATTTTAAACTATTTTGGATTAGGTGACAGTTAAAGACGGTTCCATAGAATACAGACAATTATTTAAAACTATTTTGGATTAGGTGACAGTTAAAGACTAGTATCTTCCTACTTTTTTAGTAGTCAGAAAAGTTCCACAGAATTCCTCTGGAAGATAAAGTCATGCTACTTTAGAAACAGTTTCTTAAAAATGTTAAGTCCGTAAAACTCTGGGGTATTTTATAGTCTTTGCACAGTATTTTCTAAGGGAAGGGGAAGTCTAGATTGGTAGTAGTCATGCTTTCTGCTCAACTGCATTGCCTTGATATTACAAAACCACTGCTCAAACCAAATAATTTTCAAAATAATAGGAAAGATGGAGTAGTTGGAAAAGAATTACAACCTCAGGATGAACAGCTGGAGGAAACGAGGCAAAAAAATCAGGTAGCTGACATTCGTCTGATCTGACATTTTTACACTCAAAAAGCTCTAACATATCAGACCAAAAGTCTGTCCTCTATCTCCAGTAGGTACCAACAGCAGATGTCTGTCAGAATATGGGAAAGATACAGGGATAGTGTTCAGAACAGTCTTTTAGCCTGTTATGGCTTCAAAAAGCCATGGTGATGCCTCTGAACAGTACCCTGTTCAACCTTTCCAGGCCACATCTAATTCTGCAGTTTCCTATCCTATTGCCCCAAGTCATGTCTTTCCTAAAGACCTAATCTATTCACTTGTTTTTCATACAAAAGCTCTTCTATAGAACAGTCTCTTAGCATGTTATGGATTGTGTGTTTCAAAAAGCCACTGTGATGCCTCTGAACAGTACCCTGTTCAACCTTTCCAGGCCACATCTAATTTTGCAGTTTCCTATCCTATTGCCCCAAGTCATGTCTTTCCTAAAGACCTAATCTATTCACTTGTTTTTCATACAAAAGCTCTTCTATAGCTTTGGTTATCACTGTCACCATTTTCTGCATCTTTTCCACTTTTACTACACCTTCAGGATCAGACCTGAACACGGTATTTAAGATGCATCTCACCATGGATACAGACTATAATAAAGTCTGGCATTTTGTACTCTGCTCATTTCTTAGCAATTCCTAACACTTTATTTGCTTTTTTGACTTCAGTTGAGCACTCAGATGACATTTCACAAAACAAAATCCATTAGTACCATCTTTTCCACTTTTACTACACCTTTTCTGAGCTAGGGGATCAGACCTGAACACGGTATTTAAGATGCAGCTCACCATGGATACAGACTATAATAAAGTCTGGCATTTTGTACTCTGCTCATTTCTTAGCAATTCCTAACACTTTATTTGCTTTTTTGACTTCAGTTGAGCACTCAGATGACATTTCACAAAACAAAATCCATTAGTACAACCTAACCAGAACCGTTGTCTGCATTTGTATTCCCAATTTATTCAGTCAAGTTAATCTTGTTAATTTGCTATTTGCTATGATGGGTATTTATTTCCTAACTGGGCTCTGAACTGCTGGAATATTTAAATATGCATATGAGTTATTTTAATAACATAGCTTCAACCCTATGCTTTATCTCCTTTATCTGTGTATCTTCCTTGCAAAAGAAAAACTCCTATCCATACCTGCTCAAAAGGAAAACCAACAACCTGGCTAGCCTGCAACATAACTTTCTTTTCAGTTTTGTCCCTCCCTTGTGCTGCACATATTCAAACTTCACCTGTATATTTAGGAAATTAGATTAATGGATCTTTAAAAGAAAATAAATAATGTACAATGGTTGCATGAATCAAGGTCAACTACACTCCTTCCAGTGAAGTCTGTCCCGACTTTCAAATTTTTAACTGGAATTGCAGGTAACACTCTCAGACCTCCGAGTCTTGCTTTAATGGCACATGGCCAGGACCTCGTGTGCAGAATGGCACAGGGAGTTTACTTGCTATTGAGTTGTTAAGCAATAACTCTGTCCTGGAAGCCATTTGCTGATTAGGCTGTCAAAAATGGAGGAAACAACACAGCATCTGGTATTCCTGAGTACCCCCAAAGTTATCGTAGAGAAACTTATAAAAAGTGCATGATCTCATTTTAATGGAAAAAAGAAGTTTCAGGATATTTCCCAAAAAGCCCTTTCAAAGAAAACAATAATGGACTTCTCCATTTTCACCTCCAGATTTTAAATTATAAACATAAACATACGTATATTTGACAGCAAGATTGACCATTTGCAGCAATGTTTTCCTCTTTATTGTTATTTTATACCATCCAAAACCACTAAGTATAAAAACACTGCAATACCTTTGTACAATTTAGCAAATGTTTATGGAAAAAAATATTCATTCCAGAAGATGAAAGACAGAAGTTTGGGAAAAGAATTTGACACAAACAGTATATTTCTATTATGGAGGGAAATGTCTTTTGGGTGAATATTACTCTTGCTCTCACATTGCAGCCAGTGTTCAGTTTTTATCTTTTACTATTCACCAGTAATGCAATACTTTTAAACATTTTACTATTAAATGTCACCATAAGAGCTAAATGTTTTAATATCCAAAATACCATGTTCTTTTCTGACAGTTCCCATGCATCTTGAAACGTGTAAAGGCCAGATGGAAAGTACTCTGTTCAAATGGACACATTTCCTTTAAGTGCCACATACAAAACACGCTGAAATAAAGTATAATATGTTTGAATGTCACTGTGCTTGGCATAGCACTTAGGCACCTGGAGGCTTTATGCAACCATCGTCCTACAATCACATTTCACGTACTTCAAAGAGGGTGCTACATTTTTCCCAGGTTTAGTGTTTCCCAGTCTCCATGCAGAGAATATGAACCAATTCTACTTACTGTTAATTTTCCTTGCAAGGAAATCCCTTTAGGAACAAGTCCTGTGCTTACTCAAGACCAGAAGACTGGAGATATTTCAGATGGACGTGCGTGCAGCAGATGGGTCGGCACCCTCCTTTCAAAGCCCTACACCTGTCTAGCACAAGCCCCCGAACACGAGTGGTGGCTTAGAAATATAGTACTGCAATTTTAAAGGAATAATCAATTTCTTTGAAAACAGCTTCAATTTCTTTCACTTTCTTCCACTTTCCATTTCATCACGGACTGCTACCTGCTGTTCACCCTAATAACACAAGACTCCAAGGTGCCTGAGCCTCTGACCTGCTCCAACAGCTTCTACCAGTGGCTGAATTAGAAAAACTTTGGGCAAGTTTAACAGAAACTGCTCAAATGGGTCTAAATCAAATCTATTTGGTTGTCCAGACAATTATGATTTTTTTAAATTTTTTTTTTCTCACAGATGTACATTTCAAATTTCAGCTAAACACATGCTGAATTGCAAATGTCTAAACCTTAGAGCCCATCAAATCAAAACTAAATTTAGCTTAATGACATTCTCAGCATGTATAGTATGAATATAAACTATATCTAGTGAGTTTTCTGTTCTCAGGCATGTCAAATCCTAAAGTTATTTTAATGCAGCACTGAAAATTTCACAGTTAAAACTGTATGGTAATAGAAAATTTAAATAATGAAGTACCCGAGGAGCAGATCTAATACCAAATATATTTCTTTAATGTTATTTGTGTCAAAATGGTTTATTTGAAGGTACCTCCTTGGAGCTTGTCTTTTTAACTACAATTGGAAAATATGCAGTGGCTTTCAATACTTTTTTGGATGGCAAAGTTCATATGCAATGGCTTTATCTGAAGGCTTGGTGATAAACACAAGAGGTGAGGAGGCCTTCAACACATGAACTTCATTTAAATTGTGTTGTACCACAAGCATTTGTCCTTCATTTACCTTTTCAATTACACAGCCCATTTTCCAGTTTTAAGAACAAAATGTGATACATTACGTTTTTTTTCCCTGGTAACAATACTTAAAATGAAAGATGCTTTGTTTCAGATCTCTTTAGCTTCATTTTGCGTTTTCCTTGGAATAACCTTGCTTAGCTTTGTATTCATTATAAAAGACAAAATTCTGCCAGTTAAGTGTGCCAAAGTACATTTTTCTCTGTATTCACTTCCCAAGCACAAGGAAAGATATTTCACATTGTTATCTGAGGTGGCTTTTTTTTTCTGAAGGCATGAGAGCCAGCTGACTCACATGCCTTGCTCTGCTCCTGCACCCAGCACTTCGAGGAAGTGTCAGTGGTCATCTTACTTCTTCGAGTAAGTGTCAGAGATCATCTTTTACCTTCAGTGATTTTCTCTTCTCTCCTGAGTTTGGCATGCAAAACTACCTCTTAATAGAGGGGCACAAATAGAAGTGTTCATGACATCAGATGTCAGGTATCTACCTTAGATGTTAGGTTTAAGAGGCTAAGCTTTCCAGGCTCCCTGCACAAAAAAGCCATTAGGCTCATAATGGTCAACATTTAAAAAAACCCAAACAAACAAGTGTCTTCATCAAGCAGCCTGTTTCAGGAGCTGAAGTGCTTTTCAGCTTTACACAATACACCTGCTCATCCTCTTTCTTCCATGGAATGACATTGTGTATTGCAGTATGTCAAGAAATCAGTATCTAGCTTGCTGCTTTGCCTGCAGACCTCACACTACTTATTAAACATTAAAATTGTTGCTTAAATGTTTGTCATTTTGATGACAAATTCCCGTACAACTCTTTTCTATAGAGAAGAAACCCTTTCTCTCTGCTCTAGCATAACATCTGACACCTGTTAAGGCTTACTTAACATCCACCAGGCAAATTTGTAGAGAGGGTCTAGGTCTTGGTATTAAGTACATTTGTATTTGATCCACCTTTAGACTTCAAAAATACATACTTAAAAATGTGCATGCTCAGAAGTTAAATATGATTATGTTGAAATAATTCACTTGCAGATATTATATAGCTACTCATTAGTTAGTGCTGTACTACTAATGTGATATCTACTTTTACTCTGCAGTGTTTTCCTCGGTCACCAAATTACTTGGTGGTATTTACAAGTGGTATGGGAAAAGTAGTAACAGGTACTGTGCTCATAGCCACACAGAATGTAATATTTGAACTGGGTTTTTTTTATTCCTCATGTTTTATTCTTGCAGTGCTGTGTGATCCACCGTGTGAGCATGGAGGAACCTGTCTATCTCAAAATACTTGTTCTTGTGCGTATGGATTTGTTGGTCCTCGATGTGAAACAAGTATGTATGAACTCATTCAGGCTTTTATCCTCATTACATGTTTGAATCTGCTGAAAATTATAAAACAAAAAAAAAAAAGCCTTTTTATTTTTCTACATTTCCCCTTAAAATGATGATTGAATACAGCAAGGAAATCAAAGTATAATGTATTGAAGTAATACCGTAGCTAAACTATTTCACAGCATATATTTACCAGAAGCATAGTTGTATTATGTAAAAATATGCACATCTATATCAACATTTTCTACACAAAAGTGCTTCTGGAAAAACAAACAAGCAAAACCTCCATATTATTTATAGTAACATTTATGAAATTCAAGATTGTGCAAGTGAATGCAGTAACACTAATTTCAAGAACACAAAAAGACAACCATACCTATTAGGAATCACATTATTGTGCAACACAAGTTATAAAAGAGGTTCAATATATAGAACATCTGTTAAAAAAATCAGCCTTCAAACCCTTCTATATTAGATGGATGGTGAAGCATATGCAGTTCCATTATTACAGTCCTTGCTGCTTATTTAAATATCAGGTTGCCATTGACAGGAATATAATTTCATCTCTGAACCAGAGTAGCTGGAATACTCAAAAAGCAAAGGATTTTAGATGCAATACTTCTAACAGAGAAAGAAAACCAAGGAAAGGGACAGCTTCATCCCTCAGTTTACCTCCTGGACTAATACTATTAGTTATTTGCTCTAATAAAGCAGCTTTAGGATGGGTGTTACCAATAAGAGATTTTGATCCTTTGCATGTTTTCCAGTGGTATGTAACAGACACTGTCACAACGGCGGGGTCTGTGTGTCACCGGATGAGTGCAAGTGCAGAAATGGATGGAGCAGCCCTTCTTGTGAAACGGGTAAGTGGTTAGAAATGACTGGCCTCATTCCTTCTGCTGCCTGCAATCCAGGTACTCCCTGCAATTCAGTGGTCGGAGTGGGAATTGCTTAAAGAATGAACATAGAAGAACAGGAGACCGAGTAAAGGGCAGAACCTCGGAAGGCTTTGAGTCTGTGTAAGTATTCATAAGTTTAGATGTTTATCTAAATCTCAGCGTCACACAGAGGAAATCCACAAGCAAAACCTTTCTGCAGCTTTTTTTAAACTCTTGTGATTCTGGAGTTTCTTCTCAGCATGCATGAAAATGAAAATCAAGCTATTCATTTCAGAAGTTACAGCCTTTCTAGGTGCTTGGTAACTTCTGCAAATGAGAATCAATCTCACTGGAAACTTTGCAGATATGTTGATTTACAGTTTCTGCTGCTATGGACATAACCTCACTCTTTGTTGGTCTTGTTCATGGAGAGCCCAGACAGCGAGTCCTGCCCCAGAGCCGCAGTGGCAGAGATGAGGGCAATGCAACCATCTGCACTGCTCACGATCTGTGCAACTTCCTGTTTTCATTGCTTTTAACCCTACACATTTCTCTCAAGGGATGATGGTGGGGCAGAAAGAACAAGGGTTTGGCTTTTGGTCATTTTTAATGACATGCAGTCAATCTGAACTTAAAAGTACAGTTCATGGAGACAGGGACAGAAGGAGGCCAGTTTAAGTTAGGACAAGAATGTAAGCAAGCAAGCAAGCATGACTGCTGGTGCTAAGTTAGCAAATCCATATGCACTTCTAATGTTGCATACTATAAGGAAGAGAAGTGAATATATAAGGGTAAGCTATCAGAAACTGAGATGGGTTACTCAGATTTTTGTGGTCCAGTTTTTGGGTGCCATTTTGTCATTCCAGAAGATGGCTTGTGAGTGTACAGGAAAAAACAAAAGCCAGTTTGCAAGGAGAACTTAATGATTCACCCTCTAAAAATCCTTTTTGCCCAAAGAAGCTGTGGCTGCTCCTCCCTGGAAGTGTTCAAGGCCAGGTTGGATGAGGTTTTGAGCAACCTGGTCTAGTGGAAGGTGTCCCTGCTCATGGCAGGGGGGTTGGAACTGGATGATCTTTAAGGTCCCTTCCAACCCAGACCATTCTATGATTCTAATGTTAAACATCTTGCTGCTGCCAGAATTCACAGTCCTCCTCCTGAATTTCAGACCTGCAGAGTACCTACAAAGGCTTTCACAGAAATGTGCATGCTGAGGGAAAAGCCACCACCACATGTCAGTATAAAATGAGAAGATGAGGACTGGAACTAGGCGCCTATTTCAAGTCAGGACTCAGTTTCAAACCTTATTTTGAATAGATAGAGCTCAGACCTTCCTCTCAGGGTCTAAGTGCTAAAACCCAGAGTATATATTTTTCTTCCAAAGGCACAGTAACTACAGCACTCATCTGGGACAAAGCATGCAAAATAGTGAAATATTAAAAGGAACAAGATCGAGGAGTCCCTTAATCAGTGCCAAACCTCAAAGCTACACAGGCAGTCTGCCTCTGCCATAGTGAATATTAAATGACTAAGACACATTCAGCCTACATTACCTTGCCTTCAAGGTTAGAGATGTCATCTTAACCTCCATCTCCCTGAGATTGCTCTTCCTTTAAGTGTTGAAATGACAGACCTATAGAGGACACACAAATTAACCTAACTAAAGTCCATGGTAAACGACTGGGATTGCCACTCGCTGTTCTGGTTCCCACTATCTCCTCCTTTTCCTGCTGGAGGTTACTGTCCTTGTGTTCTGCAAATTTATTTTGGGGTGGCTTTAAACAAGATTATTCAAAGGGGAGGACAAGCAACAGCAGCAGAAGCAGTAATTTCCAACCCAGAATAAGAGCAGCAGGATTTGTTTGTCTGCCAATACCTTAGGTGAAAGACCATCAGGTTCACCTCTCTGGCACTGCTTTGTGAGCACTACATGGAGTACTTTTGTGGATACTGTTGGGGTTTTCTGCCACAATGATAGGAGTCTCTGGATGAACACAGATATAGAAACAAAAAAAGAAAGAGACTTAGGGGACTTTACCAATGGAAATATAAACACTGACAGAGTATGGACATCTGTGAATTAGCTAGGACAATGAGGCAACTAATCCAAATTCTCCATTAGCAATTAATGAAGTCCATTTTGACTTCATAAGTGATTGCTGCTTAGTGAGAAAAGTCTCTCATCTAAACTACAATTTCATTTTTTTCTCTTTCCAAATTGACATTTTATTCCTCCTTTAGTTCATCTGCACCATTTTAGCCACCCTTAATTTATTTAAGCTTAAATGTATTTCATTTATTTAATGGGCTATTCTGTAAGATACTGAAAGACAAAAGGGAATAGAAGGAAAAAGACTGTTTAAAAGTGTCACTCTGCTTTACAATGAAAACTTTATCAGATTCCTTCACAGACTGACTTCCCAACTAAACTAATTTGCAATTCTAATACCTTTTTTTGAAACAGTCAGGTACTTGCCGCATAGAAATATGCAAGACAGTTTTTAATTCCTAATGCCTGTTATATCATCTACAGTAATAACAGATAAATAAAGAGGCAAAAGGAGCTCAGCCAGTGGCTTTGTTGGTGATGCATGAGCCAATACATTGTGGGAACTGGCATTTAAATGAGGCAGAACAAACGGAGGTTTTGTGGTGCATACCTATTCAACTTCACGGAAATGC